>NC_045430.1:283865680-283955680 GCF_902635505.1 Sarcophilus harrisii
CCTCTATTTCTTTTCTCTCCTCATTGGTTGCTCCATTTCTTGCCATCCTCATCCTGCTTCCTGCAGAGCTGAGCGTATTTCTGTGCTATCTTCATAGGAAGTCTGTCTCCATCTCTCTGGTTCTTTCCTAACCGCCCTTGTTCCCAGGACAAGCTCCAAGAAATCTCCTCCCCACCAGATATAACAGGTGATTGCACATTATGCCAGCTTTTGCTTCTGTCGATAGAGTCTACCAACCCCCTGCTGCTGCCTCTGGGTGAAAACTGCAGCCACCAGCTTGACTTGGCCCATTTCATGTAACTTTTACTGTTCAATTAAAATATGTAATTAGAAGATTTTAGTTGTCCTAAGTTAACTAATGTATTAAATATCCCACAGATCATTTGGCACAGACACCTACCAACCATTAGCATCTGCAATCCTATTGTGACGGGGGCCTTGCTCTTCCTCCTTATGATACATGCTTGCAAACCCATGCACATGCATCTACACAGACATGTTTCCTATAATGCCTTTAGCTATTTAATGGTATATTTCAAAAATCAAGTCTTCCCTTGTTATATGTAAAAATAGACCCCCTTGTATACTTCAAAAACACAAGAGTATATTGGCCTGATTTTAATGCATTAATATGGTGATGATGTTTATTATGTTTTTGCACTGAATGGATCGAATGTCTCCTTTGAGAGGTCAAAGGGTTGGAGGTAGATAAAGGCTGGAAAGTAGAGAGAGGTCCCCAATATGGGGGGCTTTCTCAATCAATGGCATTTTATTTATATTAATTTTTGCTCTGATGAAATAATATGTAAAACAAAACAGAGAAAGAAGAGAGACAAAGACAGAGACAGAGATCACCAAGATACACATAGAGAGACAGAGATAGAGAAAAGGAAGGAAGGAAGGAAGGAAGGAAGGAAGGAAGGAAGGAAGGAAGGAAGGAAGGAAGGAAGGAAGGAAGGAAGGAAGGAAGAAGGAAGGAAGGAAGGAAGGAAGGAAGGAAGGAAGAAGGAAGGAAGGAAGGAAGGAAGGAAGGAAGGAAGGAAGGAAGGAAGGAAGGAAGGAAGGAAGGAAGGAAGGAGAGAGGGATGGAGAGAGAGAGGGAAGGGAGGGAAGGAGGAAGGGAAGGAAAGAGGAAGATTAAGTATTTCTCATGTGCCAGTCACTGTATTAAGTGATGCACAGAAAAAAGAAGCAGCCACATGCAAAAATCTGGAATAAAGTCAGAGTCCAGATCCAGGTTCCTGGCTATGACCTTCCAAAACTAACACTTTCTGCCACACTGTGTGACACTACCTTGTCTTTAATATGGAACCAACCAGCTCAGATCCTTATTCCATGGAGAACCTGCCAAGTACTTTCTTCCCCACAGCCTTGTGAAGCAGAGAATATAAGTCTTGTTAGCACCAGTTCATAGACAAGGAAACATGCTCAGAGAACACATTCAGTAACTTGTCTCTGATAGCCGACTGTAAGTATTCAGGGCAAGATTCCAGACCAGGTTTCCCAACTCCATGTTCATCCCTCTCTATCCATATTCTACAGGAATATACAAGATTATTTTAATCAAAATAAAAGTTTCCACCGAGATGACTTGATTATTTAAGCCTAAGTTTATGCATATGAAAGCCAGGATAATATATTAAGCATTGAGGAAAATCAAAGTTAAAGTGAGCAAAGGCATTTGGAGGGTTAGTTTCACTACTCCTAATGACAACTGAATGATAAAACTTATTCAAAGGGAGAGTAAAATGGTGGCCAAAAAGGTGTCCAAGACTCAGGTGCTGATCATCCATCGCCAAATTCCCTACCCAGACCAGATCCTACCTAGAATATTGTGTTTGATTCTAGAGATCACATTTGAGAAAAGCTATTTATTGATCAACTGGAAAGCATCCAGAGAAAGGCAACCAGAAAGGGGTGAGGGGTGGCGGCTTAAGCTCTTTACTGACAAGCACTGGGACACAGAACTGAGAATGTTTGACTTGAGAAGGAAAGCCTGGGAAGACTGGTTTTGAGTGTTAGAAGAAAGGCTGTGATCTGTTCTAATGGGCCACAGAAATCAGTGCTAGGAGCGATGGATGGGGTTCCAAGGATGGGATTCTGATAGAAGGACAATCTTCCTACTAATTAGAAGTTTCCAAAGACATGGGAACTGCTGCTTTGGGATGTAATGGACTCCCATTCTCTGGAAGTTTTCAGAGCCTAGTTAACTGTTGGTCATCCAGGAAATTGTTAAGGGCACACTTGTTCTTGACTGGGCTGAATTGGATCCCAATGCATCTCATGGGTTCCTCAATACTAATTTATCATTTTCACCGATTCACTCACAAAGGCATTTTTCTATGAATGAATAGATGTTTTCTCAGCACGTTTAAAACTGATATTCTCTGCTTCCCCCAGCTCGATATGTAACTGAATTTTCTAAAAAAAAGTGTGATGATATTTCCACAAAGTGTCTCCTTCACATGCTCATACTGTGGAAAGAATATAGAAGCTCGCTGGAAAACTTGGGTATAGGAAATATCTCTGAGGTTGGACAGGCCCTGCTTGCTTGATTTCAGAGGAGACAATCTATTGTAATTAGACAATCAATAGACCCAGGAATGGAGGGGAGGCTGTCTCAGTGTTTTCTGAGGCAATGAAGAACATTTCAAATGTGGGGAAAATGGGATTGAGCTGTTCCCAATGAAAACTGCCAATGAAAAAAAACAATCATGTGGCAGAGTGAGGAAGACCAGATAAATTACATATACAAAGCAACCATGGCAGACTCTCCTTGAAATGGCATGACTTCTGTATTGTTCAGGACTTCAGACTGTGCCATATGCTTTATCTCCTGTTTAGTTTTATTATTCTCACTTAAGCATCAATGTCATTTGTTTTCTACATCCCCTGACTTCCCTATTTCCACCACTTCACTCACACACACACACACACACACACACACACATACACACACATGCACACACACACACACACACTGCTCTGATTCACTGATCCTGGAGTCAGAAGACCTAAGTTTAAATCTGGTTTCACACATTTATTAGCTCTTTGACCTCAAGTAAGTGGCTTAAATACTGTCTGCCTCAGTTTTCTCAACTGCAAAATGGGGTAAATAATAAAATCTATTTCCCAGGATTGTTATGAGAATAAAATATTTGTAAAATACTAAGCACAGTGCTTACCTAGTACATAGGAGGCACGTAATAAATTCTGTGTCCCTTCTTCCCGCCCTCATCCTTTCTTTAAATCTACAGATGAATCACAGCTGTGGGCTGGTAATATACAGCAGCAGAGAGTGGTGTAAGATTCCAAAATTGCTTCTTTGTTGCTGGTGTTGCTTAACTTCCATTATTATAAGTCCTTCTTCTTTGTATAGTTGGTGCTTTTCCTCCTATACCATGCACTGGAGAGCTTTGGCTCCCATATTTTAAAGACTCAATGTGCCGTACAGCCCACCCATGTTTCACCCAAAAAGAGAATAAAGTGGACCTAGACTCTGGCTGACAACCAAAGTCTAGCCCAAATAGGTAAAGAATTTCACCACCTCACACAGACCACAAGTGGCGAATCTTCTGACCGATTCCCTCCATAAAACATGCAAGGTTGATGGAACTATAGTAATGACAGATCCCTATTGAATCAGTGAGCATAGCCTAATACTAGTCTTATTGTGAATAAAATAAAATAAATTTGTATAGAAAAAATATTTGATACTGTTCATTAGGACATTGTGTGTGTGTGTGTGTGTGTGTGTATGTATTTGCAAGTGTGTGTTATTGTTATTGTTATTGTTTGTCCTTTATTCTTGAAGAGACCATGACATCAGGGAAATGATACCATGACATACAAGTGAACTGGATTTAAGTGAGGGAGACTGGGCTAGGTCACCTGCCTTATGTTTCCCTTCAGAGCCATCTGGGTCCAGTGGCCAGATATAGATCAAGATGACTGAAGATGGTCTTGAATGAAATGGGAGACTGTAACTAAGCTAAGGTCTTCAACAGGTCTCAGTTTGACCAAAGCTGCTCCCATTTAGTGATTAAGGCGAGGGAGAAACTGAGGCAAAGAATCTTCTCTTTCACCTTGTCAAAAATATAAATAAATAAATCTGGGAAGGAAAGACTCTCAGGATTTCTGGCCAAAACAGAAATTCTATTTACATTCAATCTGAGTCAATCAGGACCCAAGGACCAAATGGGGCTTGGACTAGGACCTTTTGGTGGCCATTCAATGAGGAACAGGGTGGTTTTTGTTTAAAGCATGGAAGGAATTTCCTTTAAGGAAGCTAGAAGGAAGGAAGGAAGGAAGGAAGGAAGGAACGAAGGAACGAAGGAAGGAGGAATGAGTTTTCCAACTGATTAGTTCCATTTTATGTGCCAGCTCCACTCACAGAGCTTGTTGTTTGCTCTTCATTCTTGAAAAGGACCATGGTATCAAAGATATGCTGCCATGATGTGCAAGTGAACTGAATTTAAGCGAGGGAGGCTGTGCAAGGTCACCTGCATTACTTTCCCCTTCAGAACCATCTGGGTTAGTAACAAGATAGAGATTATGATGCCTAGAAATGGCTCTGGATTCTTTGCCTCAATTGTTACCTAACCTTAATTACTGAACTCTGTGTGTGTGTGTGTGTGTGTGTGTGTGTGTGCCCCTTATTTCATAGTCCCTTCATAAATTTTTACTTGTACTTTTTGGTGTAGAGGCAAGAAACTGCCCTGATGGAATTAGAGACTCCCCATCTTCCTCTGTCCTCCACTTTTATTTTTCCCACATCTGCGTGCACACACACACACACACACACACAGTCCTCATTTCTACCTTGTTTCCTTTTTTGAACCTTGATGATTCGAGGCAGCCCATACCTCCCATCCAATTAGTTCTTCCTTTTCTGGATATTCTCTCCTCCCCATCCCTTCACCTCTTTTTGTAGTTCCTAAGTTCCCTTTGTAGCATCATGGAATCATTGCTCCAGAACTGGAAGAGACTTTAGAGGTCCTGTAACATACCAGGTGCACACTGAAAACTTAATAAATGTTGCTTGGTTGACTGAAAAATTTCATTTTTCTTGAGGAAACCGAGGTATAGAGAGGCAAAATGATTAAGCCAAGGTCATATAGGGAAAAGTAGGAAAACCTGGAATTCAAACCCAACTCCTCTGATTAAATCCAGGGTTCTCCCCACCACACCTCATGGCTACTCAGCTTCTTCCCACTGATTCTTCCCCAAAAAGGGATCCATTAGACAGCTCCCCCTGCTTAAAATGTTAATCTGTCCACCATGACAAATTTGTACAGCACATCTTAATTGGTACTGGGTAGCTATCGGTAAGGAAGATGCCTCCTCCAGAAGATGTACTCAGAGGGGAGTTTCCAGGGAAGTCTGGTGGTGTGGGTGAGGAAGAGAATTCCAGGGAGAAGGGACCATCACTGAAGAGGGCCAGCCACTGAAAAGAGAGAGAGCCGAGAGATAGAGGGTTATGTGTGAGCAACAGCCACAAGGTTGTTGTTGCTGAATTATAGAGTATGGGCAAGGAAGTAAAATGTCAGACAACTGGACGTGTGGAAAAAGACAAAACTTGAAACTAGGCAACAGCTTCTGTTCCTATCTAGGATTCCAAAGGACATGAGTTATAGTAAAACAAATATGGATTTTTTCCCATCTAAGTCCTCAGCTCCCTTGCAGTCTCTCCATGGACCCTTTGGTGGTTTATTGACTACAGGTGAAGAATTTTTGCTCTGTTTTATCTCACTTGTAGGCATTTCAAAGCCAAGCTAAGAACTATATATTTTATTATGAGGATCACTTCAAACAGAGAACCTATGGAGTTATTGACTGGAGGGCGGTGAGGAGGGAAGAGAAGGAACGTGGTTATACCTATGCTTGGAGAAAAAACAACACTCTAGTAGCTGAGTGGACAGTGGACTAGAGCAAGGAGAGGTTATCACAGTAACTTAGGTGTGAAGGAATAAGGGTCTATACCAGGATGTGGTCTGGGAAAGGGTAACATCCTCCAGATGTTGGGAAGATAAAAGCAAGACTTGACAACAGACTGTATATGTGGAGTGAGTGAGAAACAATAGTTACTGAGCTGTAAGCCTCGGTAAATTGGAAGATGGTGGAATCCTCAACAATAATAGGGAAGTGTAAGACAGGGGTGGAGGGGAGGAAAGTTAATGAATTCTTTTTTGAACATGTTGATTTTGAGCTGTCTATGGGACATCCGAGTGGAGAGCTCTGAAAAGCAGCTGGTGAGCTGAAACTGGATCCCAGAGAAGGGACTAAGAATGACTATCTGGGAATTAATGAGGTTTCCAAGTGAGGTAGAACATAGCAAAAGTTTCACCTGCAGTCAGGAGACCCCCAAGGAGTCCATGAAGAGACTTTAGGGGGCCGAGGACTTAGATGGGAAAAAAATCCATATTTGTGTTACTATAACTCATGTGCTTTGTAATCCTAGATATAGATATCATTTGTTCCTAGATGAAAAAAAATAGTTGTTGCCTAGTTTCAAGCAGATGCAGTCACAGATAGGTTTCCAAGGAGCCCTTCCTAGTAGAGCTGTGGGCTTGGAAGAGAACAAGGGACCTTGCTATGGTTTGAGACAAGTCTTTCTTGTCTGTAAGACTCCAGACTTCTTGGAGCACAAGGGGCTGTGTGGGACCACAATGAAGCATCTGTGCAGCTGAGAGGACTGGTGGGCAGCTCACAATAAGGGCGTCCTGGGGATGGGCGGGACCAGAAATGGAAGTTTTCACTCGCCTTTTATTACCGACACAACCCCAGAAAAGGTCCTTGGATGCTGGCATTGGCAACATCGCCAAAATCTGCTAATCGCCTGGGAAGTCCCCAAGCATCCATTAAGTCTGAGCTCTGTGCTAGGCAAAGTACTTGGTGCTGAGAATGTTTGAAAAATAACAAGCAAAACCATGATTCATGTCCTCCAAGAGCTCAGAATCAAATTGGGACAATTTCAGGCGAAATTTGATCACAAAAGATGGAGAGGAGGTGGCAGATCATCTTAGGAGAAAGGGGTGAGCTGTGGGAGACACTGGGAAAAACCCTTCTATGGAAAGGAAGTGAGGGTACAGAGGCTGGGGTAAAGATGTCGGGGGCAGGAATTAGAGACGTATGGGAGTCACTGCTCAAAGAGACCCCAAGAGACTCTGGGCAATCAATAGGAAAAGTGAAAGACTGTCCACAAACAACAGCAACTCCATCACTATTACTACTACCACCATCACCACCACTTCAGAAAGGGAAACCCTGGAAACATAGCATTCTAGAATTTAGACTTGAGAGGTTCTAGATATTAGCGGTGGAGAAGCCAAACGCAAGCTGCTGGAAAGCAGCTCCGGGAGGGAGAGAGAGAGAGGGAGGGAGAGAGAGGGAAAGAAAGGGAGAGAGAAGGAGAGAGGGAGAGGAAGGAAGGGAGGGAGGAGAAGAGGAATCAAAAACAGATGTTTGTTAATTGAAAAAAATCCTATTTTTAAAAAACTCAGAAAAAATACCCATGAAAATATAATCCCTAGGATTTAGAGCCAATAGGGCCTTTAAAATCTCTGATTGTATTTTTCAGATAAGGAAAATGAGGTCTAGAAAAAAGAACCTTTGACTTACAGCCCTCCAATTCCAGATCCATGATAAAAGCCTTTGGAAGGAATGGGAAAGTGGTCAAACACCTTCCCTTTTTTATGACTTCTAAAACAACTTCTTTGAAATATTTTTCAAGGAGAAATTATTTTATCCAATAGTAAAGATAGTTTTCTAACTTCATTTTTTGTAAGACTTTGTGTTCCAAAATTTTCTTCCTTCCTTTCTTACCTTCCACTTACTGAAGACAGCAAGTAATCTGATATAAGTTAAATATGGGCAATCCTTTTAAACACATTCCCAAATTTGTCATGTTGTGCAAGAAAAATCCAACCAAAAGGGAAAAATGAGAAAGAAAAAGCAGATAAACAAAAAAGGAAAAATACTATGATTTGATCCACATTCAGTCCCCATAGTTCTCTCTCTGGATGCAGATGGTATTTTCCATCCCAAGTCTATTGGAATTGTTTTGAATCATTACATTGCTTGAAAGAACCAAGTCTACCACGGCTGATCATAACATAATCTTTTGTTACTATGACAAGGTTATCCTGGGTCTGCTCATTTCACTCAGCATCAGTTCATATAGGTCTCTCCAGGCCTCTCTGAAATCATTCTGCTGATCATTTTTTACAGAACAATAATATTCCATAACATCCATATACCATAACTTATTCAGCCATTCCTCAACTGATGGGCATCTACTCAGTTTCCAGTTTCTTGCCACTACAAAAAGAACTGCCACAAACATTTTTGCACATGGGGGTCCTTTTTCCTATTTTATGATTTCTCTGGGATACAGACCCAGTAGAAACACTGCTGGATCAAAGGGTATACACATTTTTATAGCCCTTTGGGCATCGTTCCAAATTGTTCTTTTTCAAGACTATTACACTAAAAGCCAGAATTCATTTGTGTAGATGCATATGTTCTATTAAAATTGTTTGATTATAATGTTGGTAATAACCATTATTCTCACATTAAGATACCTCTAAAAGGCTAAAAGAAGAATTAAGATCCAAATGCTCTTGTCTTTGTATATCTCATAGATTTTTATTTGAGATGATTGTTAAACCAGGACCTCAAAATCTCAGACCTTGTCTTTAATATGCTGGAGACACTTTTCAGTATGAAAGTTTCCAGATCATCTCTGTGAGGTTTTCTCCCATTGCCATTGTGGTGGGCAGGAACTTCAGCCTGTTTGTGCTTCTTCTGAATGTAAAAGCAATTTTAAAATTTTATTCATATATCTGATGAGACCCACTAGATGCTTTGAATGGCTAAAATCAAGGCATATTTTGATCTTCAAAAGAAACCTGTGGATCCTTGGGGTGGAGGAGTGGGGAGGCAGCATGACTGGCTTTCTTATATCCATATCAAACACAGTTACTGACTTAATGTTTCTTGTGTATTTGATACTGAACTAAGATATTTCTTTGCAGGATCAATACAGGGATATGTCCAAAGGATAGAGTTTCTGTATTCTGATTTCTTTCTTCTTCTTCCATGGTGGACAATTCATGTTGGCAGGAGGTAGGGGGAGAGGGTTCTCCATGGAGATTGTGCCCTGCTATCCAATACGGAGCAATTCGAATTTCTGTGTGAAATCTAAGGCATCCCAAGACCAAGAAAAAACTCTCAAGCTATACCAGAGTGGCCAAAGATTGGGGGTCAGGGAGAAATAAAAGAAACAAAAGTAATATTCAGCAGCATTGGCCAGACGGATAACAAGAAATAACAGGGCAGGAATGAGTCAGAATTAAAATGGGAGAGTCAGACAGAATCCCAGCTGATTTTAATTTAAGGGCTTCCTAGTAGAGGCTGGCACCATTTATACTACACGGTAACAATCACATCTGAGTAATTTTGAGGGCTACAAATAAGCAAATCCATCAGTGCCGGGAAGTGTAGATGGCCATGTGGGTTGCCTAGTCCCTGCTGAGTCATATTCATTCTGAACTGATGAATTCTGATTCTAGCTGTGACTTTCGGTAACCCAAACTGTGACCTTAGACAATTCATTTAATCTCTTTTGACCAAAAAGATATCGGTTTAAATGAATACACATTTATCAGGACAGTGTGGCCCCAGATGTACAAGAGTCCAGGGTTTCGAAGACAAAAAAGAAGTAACTCCTGCCCTCCAGGAGTTTACATTCAACAGGATCAGCCAGAATGGAGGACTGAACCTAGCAACATAAAATGGGATATTCCAGTCATAAGCACACTGCCTTGTCCGTAGCAACCACTTTATAAATATTTTCTCATTTGAATTGAATTAAATAGAGATAAATATAAATTCTTATATGTTATTGAACTCATCAAGCAGAACCAGGGAAATGAGATTAGACCAGATTTGTTTGTGAAAAAGCCCAGGCCATAAACTCAACATGGTTCATCAATGTGACCTGACAGCCAGGAAACCAGTGTGGCTTTAGGTTATATGAAGCAAGGCAGGTGTCATAAATGAATTAATGAATGGACGAATGAGTAAATGAATGTGCTATATGGGAGTTATATTGTACTTGGCTCCGATCCAATAATATCTAAACTATTTTATTCAGCCCCAAGAGACACATTGTTATTTTAGGGAGAACACTGACAAATAGTTGCATGCAGAGGTCTATGATTAGCATGATAAGGACCATCTGAGCACCAGCTGATGGGACCAGGAATTTTTAGCCTTAATGAGAGAAGAGTCAAGGGAATGGAATAGCTGTCTTCAATTGTCTTATGGAAGAGAGATTGGTTCTATTTCTCTTGTCCCTCAAGGGTGTAAGTAGGAGTAGTGGGTAGATATTTTAGACAGGTAGATTTGGGTTTACCATAAGGAAAATCTTCCTGATACAGAGACAGGTTTTTAATCAGAATAGCTTGTTAGAAGGTCTCCATCATTGGGAGCCTTCACATTAGAAGCAAATGGCTGTTTCTTAGGGAAGAGATTCTTGGCCAGATCCAGGGTGGATCCTGAAGCTCCTTCCAAACCAACAACCTCTGATTCTGTAAAGTTGTTCAGAAGAAACTGGAAAACATCTTCAGTTTTCCATTCCTGCTCCATTAACCCTTGCTATAGTTAACTGACAGTGCTAAGATCTTTGGATTTACACACCCACTGCATATCTTCCCTCTCTAGTTGCTAAATGAAAAGAAATTCTTGATAATGGCTACTTGTAATTAAGTCCAAATTGCTTATCTGAATTGCTTAAAGAAAAGTAAGTGTTGGAAGATGCCATAGTTTCTAATTTGCCTTTATCCCAATTTGCTGAACAATTACAACAGGCATTAGTGTCTAACAAAAGGTAAAGTTAATATCACATTTAACGGATCAATGGTCAATGTTTTGTAATACTTGGGTAGAGCTTAAGTGGAGCACCATTTGTAAATAACAATACATGCAAAGAGGCTGTAGCAGTATGGCATGGGTATATAGAATGGGACCTATCCTACTTCACACATTTACCAGCTTGCATACATTTGCAAAGAGCACAATTCCAATGGGCTGCCCATCACATTGGTCAAATGCCAAATGTACATTTGCCAAAAATACTATTTTATGGAGAACCTACTCACAAAGTGGTCAGAAAAAGCGATACTCTCAAGGTCTCTCTTAAGAACTTTAGAATTGGCTGTATGACATGGGAGACACCGAAAAAGGACCGCACAGCATGGTGTGCCCTCATCAGAGAAGGGGCTGTGTTCTATGAGAAAGCGGAATTGAATTAGCCCAAAGGAAATGTGAGATGCACAGAATTAGAGAAGCCACCCCCAATATCCATATGGACTACTTGTGTCCAACCAGTGGCAGAGTATTCTGAGCTCATATTGGTCTGATCAGCCACAACTGGACATGTTGTAACGACTCTGTAACACAGTGAGGCCATATTGGTCCTCTTTGAGAACAAAGAACAACAACCAGCTCTGTGAACCTGGACAAGTTACTTTATCTTTATAATTCTCACCTGTTGGAATCTTTACAAAGTGGTAAGCCATTGGAGTTGATTTGATCTTAGAAAGAGATATTTTGGGCCAGAACTTGAAACAAGGTACTAGGTGGAACTGATAGAAACAATGCTTGTGTTCACACCTCTAGAGAGCTCATAAGTATCTAAGTACTCAATGGAGTTCACACGTTTGGGAGAATGCAGGGCTTAGTAGGGCTTAGTCCGAATTCACACCTCCCTTAGGGTCAGAGAGCACTCTGGGAGATAACCCAGAATCCCTCTCCCTCCAGAAGGCAGAGTTAACCTTTGGGAGATCACATATATAGGGAGCTTTTGAAGCTTGAGCTTAGTTCTTCTTGGAGACTTACTTGAGTTAGTTACTTGAGGAGTTACTAGAAACTCTGGAAGAAAGCCTACAAGCCCTATCTTTGAGGCAAATGGAGAATGATTCTGACCACCCAAAGTTGTTGGAAGGCTCATATGAAATATTGTGCTGGAAGGACCTTATCAACCCGAAAGCACCATGTAAACCCAAGAGGTGGTTATTATCATCATAATCTCATCAGTGCAGGCACCCTTTCCACCAGTTAAGAGTATCACCCATTCCTACCTTCCCCTTGTGACCATGTTCTTCCATAAGTTTGCAGACAAGATCTACTGCACACAATAAGGGCCTTCCTCTACATATATAGGATAGCATGGCACAGTGGGTAGAGTGCTGGGTCTGGAGTCAGGAAAACTCTTCCCGAATTCAAATCTGACCTCATATTCTAGCTGTGTGACACTGGGCAAGTCACTTAACCCTGTCTACCTCAGTTTACTTATCTGTAAAATGAGCTGGAGAAAGAAAAAGCAAACCACTACAGCACCTTTGCCAAGAAAACCCCAAGTGGTGTATCAAAGTCAGACACAATTGAAATAACTGAACAAAAATATACATATATACATAAACTTATCTGTGTACATATGTGTGTGTGTAAAATATGTACAAATATTACAATAATGGGAGCTGCCTTTATAGTGAGTCAGGAATGGTCCAGCCAAGGCCGTCCAGCTCCTGAGATTGGAGAACTCCCTCTGGTCTGGAGTGGTTAGGGAAGGCTCTTGGAAGAATGCCTTTTCATATTTCTACCATTTACTTCCAAACGACTCAATTTGTGAGTCGCTCAAGATCTCCAAGTCTCTCTGTCTCTTTCTATCTCTCTCATTGTCTCTTGGTGTCTCTCTCTGTCTTTGTATCTATCTGTCTCTTATTTCATGCAGATTAGTATCACTCATTTTCCAATTTATAACATCAAAAGGACCATTTTTTCTTTTCCTTTCATCTCCAGGACTTAGCACAGTTGGAGACAGGTCATGGACACTTAATAATTTTTGTTATGGAATTGCTTGGGGCACTGAATGGTGAAGTGACTGACAGGTTTCAGATCACACAGACAATATGCGAGAAGAGAGAAGGCTGAGTATACATCTACCTGCCTCTCATAGCTGCTTTTTACTCTGCTATTTGCTTTTCTATCCTTTTTTTTAATTCTTTAGTTTTCTCTCCACTGACTCCTAGGTCTAATATTATGAGATCCCATAATAATCTGATTACCACCACCACCCCCAAACCTATGAGGTAGCAGGAAATGGGTGTTTTTGTCCCTGATTAGTAGATGAAGTTGCTGAGATACAGAGAACATGTCATTTTTCTGAGCTGATCGGACCGATTACCAGTCTTTAAGATTCCCCACACCCCAAGCACATCTTCTGGTGTTCTAGAATTTTCTCCCCAGCCCCTCACTATGGGTTACCACTCCAAGGTCATCTTTTGGGCAATGCCAGCCTCCTTACTAAAAGGAAAGTAAAAACATGGAATAATTCGAATCCAGGGAGTCTTGGGTCTAGGCCCTGTGCTATATGTAACTAATTAGTGTGATCGTTGAATATCCTATGGCATCTTACCTGTTAATGTCAACTTCTGTACTTAGGTCCAAAAAGTCAGTTGTACAACACAGGACAGGGTGCTGTGGCTAGGTAGCAGTAGGTGTAAAACGATCTAGGCTTCTTAGTGGTCCCCCAGATCCTTCTGACTCAGCAGTACAATACTGGAGTCCAAAAATCTCATATGGTCTTAAGCTTCATTAAAAGGGCTGACCAGCCACATGCTCTGTCCTGGCTAGACCCCATCAGGAGCATTGTGTTCAATTCCTAATGTGTCATTTTAGAGAGGAAATGGACCTCACGAGATCAAATGGAAGATGGGAAAATGAAAAGTAAGAATACTGATTATACCATACAAAGAGCAATAGAAAAAACTGGAGGGTGTTTAGCCTGGAGAAACAAGGGTTTAGGAGAGACAGGAGTTTAGGTGAACAAAAGAAGAGTTGGAGGAAAAAGGATGATATTGGTCTTGCTTGATCCCTGAGTTAAGAACTAGGAGCAGTAGGCAAAGTAGAAAGAAGGCAAATATATTCATGCTGAAGGGCACGCTTCTGAAAATGTGCACCATCCAAATAGGGAAAAGCTAATTCGTGGAGAGTGTTCCCAACCACAGGCCATCCAGGAGAAAAGGCTTCTGTGTGATACTTGGGTGGTTGTTGAAAGGATTCTTGCTCCTGGTGCACATGGTACCAAAAAACTTCACACTTTGCTTTTAACTTTAATTAAATTAAACAACCATTTATTAAGTACCTAGTGTGCAGATACCTATGTGCACTTTAGAAATACCATAATCCTTGCCTCCATTAAGCTAACCATTTGAGAGGGATGTGAGAATCAGCATGGTGCACAAAGAAGGGTTGTCCTCAGCTCTACAAAGCCCCATGTTCATGATTTGCCTCTGGCACATATTGGGTCTGTTACCTTAACTAAATCATCTAATCTCTAGTGTTCTGGCAGCCTATTTTGACAGACCTGGAAGGCCTCTGAAATGGTGAAATCATGGCTTGTCTTCCTCTTCCTGGAAAGGAAATGAAAATTGAGTCCTCCATCCTTGTGACACTTTGTCCACTCCTCAACCTACCTCCAACTTCTTTCATTGGAGTCAATGATCCAATGTATTGCTATGTATCTCTATGTTTTTTTTCTCCCAAAGATAATTTATGTTAAATTAAATGCCTATTATGTATATAAACATCAATTTTGTTGTGAAATATTTCATTCCTAAACATTTAAAATCCACTAGATTAATTATCATCAAAATGCATATATAATATGGATAATTAAAGAGCTCCTCCAAAACACCAATAATGAGATTTCATGCCTAACAAACCATTGACTCAATAATGGGGATGATCATTAATATTAATGACCAACTTATCTTTAATATTAATGATCTCTTAAGCACTTAATATTCAGTAATTCCTCTAACAGGATATTAATAGCATGATGGGTCTGAATATATGGTTATTCATTGATGTTAAAATTAATATACTGTGATGAAGAGTATTATTATTAGCATTGAATGTATAGCAATTCAACTATAAGTTATTTTCTTAGTTAATTGACATTCTCACCAAAGAATGGCTAGACATATATTTTCAAAGATGCCAGTGACATCAATTTTTCTTACCTTCCTTTCCCCAACCCTTTGATACAAATCAAGTTGAGTATGTCAGATTATGTAAGGAAAAGCAGGAAGAGAGACTGTCAGAGAGAAGGGGAGAGAGGGAGGGAGGGAAGGAGAGAGGGAGAGAGAGGAAGAAAGAGAGAAAAAGAGAGAGAGATGTATACATATATGTTTCTAATATATATATATATATATATATATATATATATATATATATATATGTACTTCTGCTATTCTACTTTTAATATTCCTTGAATGTCTTTCAACAAATGGAGACTTGGTTTACAAAGGAAAGAACATTGCTTCTTCCTGAAAAATTGAATTATTTTGCCTGTATTTTCACTACTACCAAGCATGGCAGAGTCAACCCAAAACCAGCTATTTCAGGCCCCATTTCCAGAGCCCTTATTGTCTGGGCTATTCTGTGTGCTGTCTATCCTCAATTTGTAACTTGCAATCATTCTCTCGTTCCAGTCAAATTGGTATTTAAACAGGGAATTTCATCTGTTTCCCATTCATTTTCTTATGCTTCAGCTCCTTTCATGTAATGATGTAATCCCATAAATGAAGTCTCTTAACTTCTGAGCAATTTCTACCCTGGCAGATCTCCTAAACCCTGGCCCGGGTAGGAGAGATGAGATTAGCAGCAGGCTGCATGTCACCACTCTCTCATTACTTTAAGCAAACATCTTAGCAGAGCTCTCCTGAAGTGTTAATGGCTTTCTTGTTTTCTTTTGATTGCCTTTTGTCCAAATATGTTGTTATTTTTTTCTTTTCCAGCTTTTTCTCTGTTCTTTGCTCAATTTTTTGAATCATTTCTGAATGTGATAGAACTGTAAATTGAATGATATTTTCTTCAATTATTTTACTTCCTTATATTGTTCAGAGTTAAATGTTGTAGATGGAACAGAGAAAATTTTACTCAGCCCTACTCCATCCACTAGGCTATTTTCAGCTTTCCTCACCATGTGTCCATTCTTCAATGCAATGTGTTCAATAAGTGCATACTTTATACCAACAATGTGCCTAGTGCTTTGGATCTGGGGATGTAGTAATGGGGAGAAATCAGTCTCCAGTCTTTAGGTCCTTCTAGTCTATTAAAAGGAAACAACAAACAGAGAGCTAAAGAGATTTGAAGAGATGTGGGATATAATACAAAATAATTTCAAGAGAGAAAGAGTACCAGATGGAGGAGACAAGAAATCCACATGAGAAAGGTGGTATCTGAGCTGTTTATTCAAGAAAAGTTGGAATTTGGGGAGGTGAAGTTGGGGAGAGAACATTAGTACCATGAGGAACAGCCTATACAACGTAAGTGTGAGGGGAAATGGACAAATGTGTACCAGAAACAACCAATAGACCATTTGATAGAGCTGATCCCCAAGTTACAAACTGAGGATAGCGCCCTGAATAGCCCAGACAATAAAGACTCTGGAACAGAACAGAATGGAACAGACCCCTCCCCCTGAATTCTTCCAGATACTTGATCTGGTTCTTGCTTAATGATTTCTTCTGAAAAGAATAATCTTCCACTGGATACAGTCAGCCAAGGTCAATATGAGCTAATGGTGTAACATGGAATACCCCCAAACCAGGACAACTTTAGGCTTCTTTAGGAGGGGTAGAGCAGCCTAGTATTCTCCTCCTGGAATAGATCTTGTATGATTGTTTGGGTTCAGTTATTGGGCCATAAATTAAAAAGGACATTAATGAGCTGGAGAGTGTCCAGAGACATCTGGGATAGGGAGAGAGAGGTCTGGAGATTGGACCTACAAAGATCACTTGAAGCAATTGGGACTGTGGACCTTGAGAAACAAAGATGGGAGAGTATTGGTGTGGCCAATACCTGGGAGAGGGATTAGCCTTCATCTGTTTAGCCCTACAGGGAAGAATAAGAAGCATGGATCTAAGCTATGGGGAGGTAGATTAGATTTGGTCTAAAAACAGCCTTCTATACACTTGAAGCTGTCCCACAATGGCGCAGGCTGCCTATGGAAGCAGTGAGGGTTTCCTCTTCCTGGAAGACTTTGAGAGAAGCTTATATGAGTGAGATGGCAAAGAAGGGGTCTTTGTTTGCTGTTATCCCAAATGGCCCTGGAGATCCCTTCTCTGAGATCCTGTGATTCCTTGTTTTTCTTTGGTCCTTTGTGATCAGAAGGAATTCAAAGATCAGACAAGAACCTGGCCTTGGAAGCACCTTGGTAGTGTCCTGGAAGAAAGAGTTCATCTTGGAATCATTTTAATAGAACAGGGAAGCAAACTGGTGGAAGAGAGGATAATAAGAGTGGGGAGGAGAGAGAGAAGGAGCAGAATAGAAAAATCCTGGTTCTAAAATCAGAGATGGATTGCAGTCCCACCACTGACACTCTCTATGGGTTCCTTCAACAGACTGAGCCTCAGTTTCCTTCTCTGAAATGAGTCTCCAGAACAAATGGTCAGGCTCTGAGGTCGGGTCCAAGCTAGAGCTGCAATTTTATGATGCTGGCTTAGAAGACCAGAGTGATTTGGGGAGGAGGTAGGCAACAGACAGGGAAAGGAAGCTGGTTGATCCAACACTCATTGTCTACTGTGTGCTGACACATGGGATCTGACCAACCAAGGAAAAGCATAAACTATTAGCTAGACATCCTGAGCTTGATACATGGTCAGGAGAGCTACAGGAAAGGGACCTGATGACCTTTGGCAAGCAGTCCTTGGGTGAGGCTGATAGATTATGGTGGAAACCATAGACTTGGAAGGGAATCATCCCCTTGGAGATTGTCATTGAAACCAGCAGAATAAAGCAGCTCTGTGATAGAGAAGAGAGACTACAGAGGAGAGAACTGTGGGCCAAAGAATGAACAGAGAGTAATGACTCAAGTCAGCAAGCCTTGAGCACAGCTATTGTAGGATGCCTACAGCTACCTGCATTGCTTTGTGGGTATTTCTTGAGGTTTTGCATGACTTTGACCATTGCTGACCCCATTCTATTGTTCTGGTTGCTGTTTTGTGTTAGGACTTAACAAAACCTGTCTGCTACGGGTTTCCCACTTCAGGATTCTGTGGCATTTGGAGATATTTCTGCTTTCTTTTCACTTTCAACTTTAGAGTTTTGAAAAAAATCTAAATCCTGCAGAAGTCTATTGAGAAGAAATGTAGCATAGTGGATAAATCCCCAACTTTACAATTGGGAAGATCTGGATTTAAGTCCTGCTTCTGACACAGACTGGCTATGTGGCCCTAAAGAAGTCATTTAAGTTCTCTGTGTCCCTGAGCAGTGAAGCAACCCTCTTATTTTAAATAGGAAGAAACTGAGGTTTAGAGAGGTTTTATGCTTTGCCCAAATTTATAGTCTCGACATGGAAAAGCAGGAGTTTGAACTCTGGTCTTGTGACCGAGCCCTCCGTTAGACAGCATAAAGTTTGTTTTTTTGCCTCTTCTCATCACCAAGCTTCTCTTATTAGAGAAGGCTTGGGCAATTGTGCTCCTAAATGTCACCACGGTCTTCCCCTCCTTAGGGCATGAAGGGATTGGGTGCTGTTTTCTTGCATAGTTAATGGCTCAGTCATCTGGGTACAATCCCCTTTCAAAGAGCATGGCTGGCAAGGATGGGGTTGGGGCTTCAGGCTACACTCACACCGGGGCCATTGGCTAGTGCCAAAGCCCTTAGCGATAATCAGCAGCACATGATCCTTCCAGCTGTCAGGTGGTAAGGTTTGGCAACTTCTCCTGGCAGCTTCTCAAAAGATTTTTGGATCTCAGTCTGGGTTTATATACTGGGGAGGGGGTGAGGTCTATCTTTAGGAGGGATTTGATTTAGGGATGCATGTGGATCCATAAGCATGTCAGGCACTAACTTGCTGCTATCTGAGAAGTAGCTCTGAGCGCAGGAAACTCAAAGATCCTTGGTACTCCGTGATTAGAGTAACAAGTGAGACTCACCCAAGTAATGTGTCCTCTTAAGCCTGAAAGAAGGGGCATTTCTGGATGTCACCAGAAAGGAGGTCTCCAGTCAGGGAAAAGGTGGGAGCTGGTGCCATGTCCACTGAGGGCTGCATGAAGCAAGAGTGCAAGGGAAGAACCATGGGGGAATCATGGGAGGAATAGCAGTCATTTCTGCTTTGGCCAGAAACCCTGAGGATCTTTCCCCTACCAGATCTGGATTTTTTGGACTAGGTCAAAGAGGAGATTCTTTGCCTCAATTGCTACCTATCCTTAATCACTGAATGAGTGCAGCCTCAGTGAAACAAAGGTCTCCCATTTCATCCAGGATCATCTCCAGCCATCTTGATTTATATCTTACCACTGGAACCAGATGATTCTGGAGGGGAAAGGGAGGCAGGTGACCTTGCACAGTCCTCCTTCTTAAATCCAACTCACTTGCATGTCATGGCAATCACAGAATTTCTGTGTGCAGATCTCTCATTAGTGGTTCAAAAGACTTTCAAAAAAATTATCTTTTTCAAGTAGGGTTGTCCAAACTTATAATTTCTTTGATGAAAGGGCTTCTGGTGTGGAGCCTCCCTCCACTGATAGAGAAGAACAATTGATCGGCAACATGGAGCCTCCAAGATTTCACTGGGTCATCGAGAGATTAGGGGCTTCACTCCTGGCTGCACAACTGGGCTGTTTCAGGGCCCAGGACAAATGAGCTGGCCCTTTCTAATTCTAAAGTGAGGCTCCAGCCACTCCCCCAATCTGCTCCCCATTACTATTCCCTTAACAGAGTCACCAGAACTCTCTCCATTAGCAGACACACCCATGTCAACGGGATCATGGTATCATCAAACAAAGCATTAGCCCCCAGATACTTCAAACCTTTCATCTTTCTATGAAAGAATAACTCCAAAGTTCTGACCTGGAGGGCTGTCATAAAGACCCCTCCCAGGTAGCCTTTTGCATTATCTGGGGTCTCACTATCACAGACTGTTGGAGCTGAAGGGGATTTCTTTTATTTTGGAAGCTAGACTCCTCAAGAGTGAGTGAGTGTGGTCTGAGTCTGATAGCCACCCCACACCAACAGAGCAGGCCATCGGGAGATTGCTTCTCAAAGAAACCTTATTATGACTGTGACAATTTAATTCTTAAAGTAGCATCTGGACCAAACCTAAATCTTTAATTCCATGGTCAATCCTTCCTTCCAATTAATTATCCTATCCAATTAATTCCAATCAACCCTCCTCCTTATCTGAGGAGGAGTCCAAACTCCATAATGAAAGGGAAGAATTCCGACCAGCTGCATCCCCTCCCAGAGAGGGCATTAATGATTCAGTAGTGCTCTTGACTTTGCCACAAGCCACTGCCTGGTAAAATGGAGGGACTGCCACGTGACTCTCCCTGGGAGTGCCCCAGGATGTCTAAGAGGTAGATCATGGCACCTTTTTATGCTCCCAGAGGGAAACATTGAAAGGAGAGATCCCATGACATCTCTCAACTTGCTTCCAGGACAGGTTACTTGGAAGTCAGTGCTGACCTAATTACTGGCATTTCTTTTTTCTAATAAAACTCATTTTTAAAAGTTAGTAAGCAGGGAAACTAGGTGGCACAGTGGATAGAGCACCAGCCCTGAAGTCAGGAGGAGGATCTGAGTTCAAATTTGACCTCAGACACTTAAGACTTCCCAGCTGGGTGACTGGGCAAGTCACTTAACCCCAATTGCCTCCAAAAAAAAGTTAGTAAGCATATGAATGCCCATAGTTTCCCTAGATTCTACAGAGATCATTTAAAAATGGAGTTCTCCTATGCTCAAAGGATTATCAAACTGTGCATATCTTTGGGTCTGTATCCCAAAGAGACCATAAAAAAGGGGAAAGGACCCATGTGTACAAAAATGTTTGTAGCAGCACTTTTTGTAGTGACAAGGAAGTGGAAACTGAGTGGATGCCCATCAGCTGGAGGATGGCTGAATAAGTGATATGGTAATATAGTATTGAATGCTATGAAATATTATTTTATAACAAATGGTGAAGAGGCTGATTTCAGAAAGGCCTGGAGAGACTTACATAAACTGATGCTGAGCAAAGTGAGTAGAACCAAGAGAACACTGTACACAGCAACAACAAGATTAAACAATAATCAATTCCGATGGACATGGCTCTTTTCAACAATGATATGATTCAGGCCAGTTCCAAAAGACTTGTGATGGAGAGAGCCATCTACATAGAGCGAGAGGACTGTCAGAACTGAATGTGGATCACAACATGCTTTTTTCCCCTTTCTCATCTTTTTTCTTTTGGATCTGATTTTTATCATGCAGCATAATAAATATGGAAATATATAGATATAAGAATTGCACCTGTTTAACATATATTGGTTTCCTTGTCATCTAGGGGTGGGAGTGGAGGGAAAGGAGGGAGGAAAATCTGGAACACAAGGTTTACAAGAGTGAATGTTGAAAACTATCTTTGTATGAATTTTGAAAATAAAAAGCTATTATTAAAAAATAAAAAATAAAAATGGAATTATCTATCAATCCATGGATTATTAGAAATACAGGCCCTCACAGAGATTCTGTGTGCACATTACAAGTGTAGAAACTGAGATGTAGAATTCTATGTTATAACAATGGTGCACTCAGAGCTGTGTTCGAGCTTTATAATTTAAACAGTATCTACAGGCATTTTAAAGAGTCTACATAGATATAAACTTTTAAAATATGTATATTTATATGTTTATGTATGTATAGTATGTGTGTATACACACATATATGCAATACAATGCAATATCTTTTTGTCATTGTGTTATATTACATACGTCCGAGGTCCCTTCCATCTTAAATTAATGTGCTCTGCTGATCAGTAGGATCAGTGCACCAAGTTGAATTTCTAGCTGTGCTCTGAATGATAGATGAGGTTCTTCCTCACCCAAGCCCATGCAATTGTTATGTGCCCAGCTGGAAGGAAGTCAGCAGCAGTGAAAGAAGAGAATGACCTAGCCTACAAATTACTGAGAACTTTATAGACTGATTTATACCATTTATATACTATAACTTTCCAGAACTCTTTCAGGTGTTCTACTAGGATGATAGAATTGATTTTAATAGAAGCTTGACAGAAGCTTGAGCTCAGAGAGTAGATAAGTGACTTGTCCATGGCCACCCAGCCCATAAGTATTTGAATCAGAATTCAAGCTGAAATCTCTTGATTCCAAGTCCAGCAGTCATTCTAGAACACTGCCCATTTCTCACATGCTGATGGCCATGACCCTGACCTCAGCAGGGTATCATCAGGCTATGACTCTAGCCAGATGATCTAGTCAAAGGTTACAAAGCATATAATAAATTCTGAACTAATTAAGTTCCACAACTTTAGGGATATAAGATGCATAAAGAGAAAATGAAAAGAGAGCATTAAAATGTGGAAGGATGTACAGAAATGTTTATGGCAGCTCTTTTTATGGGGGCAAAGAATTGGAAATTGACAGTATGTCCACCATTTAGAGAACAGCTAAACACATTGTGGTATATGGTTGTAATGAAATGCTATTGTTCTGTAAGAATGAAGGAACAGGCAGATTTCAGAAAAACCTCAAGAGAGTTAAATTAACATATGTCAAGCAAACTGAACAGAACTAGGAGAATACACACTAGCTGTGTGATGATCAGCTTTGATAGACTTAACTCTTCTCAGCAATACAATGATCTAAAACGACTCCAAAAAACTCATGATGGAAAATGTTATCCACATTCAGAGAAAGAACTATGCAGTCTGAATGTAGATAGAAACAGACTATTTTCACTTTGGGTTTTTTCTTTCTTGTGATTTTACCCTTTTGTCCTAATTCTTCTTTCATGATATGACTAATGTCAAAATATGTTTAATATGATTATATATCATATATCAGATTACTTACCATCTTGGGGAAGAGGGAGGGGAGGAAGACAAAATTGGAACTCAAAATCTTATAATAAGTGAATGTGGAAGATGATTTCTGCATGTAATTGGGAAAAATCAAAGGAAAAAACGAATAACAGTTTGACAACCTAGTTTAGAGATGAAGAGTTTTACAGATTAGAAACCACATACTCAGGCCATATATCCTGCTGATGACAAAAGTGGCCCAAATATGAACTAAATAATCTATCATCCCATCTCTAATTTGTCTAGACTCTTGGACTCACTTCATCTTTCTTTATTTCATAAACCTGCAAATCAGCAATCATGACTTATCTTTATAGCTAGTTTTATGTCTGTCTCACTATTAATAATCAATAGTGGCTTCGTTGAAATGGAGCTCAGGCCCTGTGGAGACAGAATCACTTTAAAATTAAATTTTATTTTTTTTCAATTATAAAATATTTACATTTTTTCTCTTGTCCCCTCCCTGCTGGAGAGAAGAAAAAGAAAGTCTTCTAGTAAATATGCATTGTCAGGCAAAATGAATCCCCATATTGACCATGTCCAAAATTCTACATATTATCTATCACTTCTCCATTAGAAGTGGAGTAGTGTATATTATTATTGATCTTCTGCAAACATAGTAAGTTTTGCAAAGCACTGAAGTAGACACCATAAAGTAATTTGCCCATGGTCACCCAGCTAGTAAGGCTGGATTGGAACTCAGATCTTCCTGACTCCAGGCCCAGCTCTCTGGCCACTGGATCATTCTGTGGCCTGGTTCTTCTCATTTTATTCCTCAACAGTTTCTATGTTTTTCCATATTTCTCTGAAATTTTTTCATGAATCAGTTCTTATATCATGATCTTAATTCCATTACATTTATGTACTATAATTTGTTCGGTCATTCTTCAATTAATGGACACTGCCTTAAGTTTTCAATTCTTTACCTCTGTAAAAAGAGTTGCTATAAATCTTACTATAAACTAATCATTTTCCTCTTTCTATCTCTTAATATACTTATAAATCTTTGTTTTTAAATATCCCTCCTTCTGAACTTATAACCAAAGAGGAACTAGAGAACATTATGAAATGCAAAATGGACAACTTTGATTAAATTAAATTAAATTTGCACAAACAAAACCAGTGCAGCCAAGATTAGAAGGAAAGAAGAAAGCTGGGGGAGGGGGGGAATTTTATAGCCAATATTTCTGATAAAGACCTCATTTCTAAAATATAAAAGAATTGAGTCAACTTTTTAAGAATAAAAGTCATTCTCCAATTGATAAATAGTCAAAGGTTATCATCAAACAATTTTCAGATGAAGAAATTAAAGCCATCTATAATCATATGAAAAAATGCTTGAAATCACTATTGATTAGAAAATTGCAAATTAAAACAACTCTGAAGTACCACTTCATACTTCTCAGATTGACTAAGATGAAAGGAAAAGATAATGAAAAATGTTGGAGGGAATGCAGGGAAAACAGGGACACTAATGCATTGTTGGTGGAGTTGTGAAGTGACTTGCCCAAAGCCATATTGGCAATAAGTCTCAGATCATGATCCGATTATTGTGGAGAGCCATTTGAAAGTATGCCCAAAGGGCTATAAGCAGCATACTTTTTGACCCTTTGGTCAATAATGGGAGTGAATCCCAAAGAAATCATAAAGGAGGGGAAAGAACTCACATGTGCAAAAATATTTGTAACGGTTCTTTTTGTGGTGGCAAAGAATTGGAAAATGAGTGGATGTTCATCAATTGGGAAATGGCTGAGTAAGATGTGGTATATGAAAGTAATGGAATATTATTGTTCCATAAAAAATGTTGAACAGGATGATTTTAGAAAGGCCTGAAAAGATTTACATGAACTGATACTGAGTGAAATAAGTAGAACCAGGAACCATGTACACAACAGCAGCAAGACTGGACAATGATCAACTATGCCTCAGTGATTCAGTGATCCAAGGCAATCCTGATAAACTTTAGAGAGAGTTTGAGGGGATGATGGAGTCAAGTGTGTGTGTGTGTGTGTGTGTGTGTGTGTGTGTGTGAGGTTGTGCCATGTTTAAACAAAAATACTTAAGGATGGGAGAGACTTTATTATGTTTGCCAGATGCTGGACTTTTAAAAATTATATGGGAAGAAGCTAAAGATAAGAAAGAGAATGGGAATTATGTGTGTGATTGGGGTCCAAGTAGCAAAACTGGACTTTGTGAGAACAGCTACTTCCTCAAAGGAATAATTGAGGAGAGAATGAGAGATGATAGGGAGGGGGAAGAAATAAGTATTCATATGGTTCATATTATTTATGTCGCTGTATGTTTTTATAAATATTATCTCATTTGATCCTTATAACAATTCTACGTCATAAGCATTATAATTCTCCCAACTTATGACAGAGAAACTAAGGCCAAAAAGGTGAAGCTACTTGGTCAGAATCACTCAACTAATAAGAATCTAAGGCTGGACTTTTAACTCAGGTCTTACTATGCTCTATCTACTGTACTGCCAGCTCCCTCCTTGTTTCCTACAAATTTTGAAAAACACTCTATATACAATGATACTCCCTACATAGTTCCATCTCATCTTACTTTTGGACAGTGTTTTGTTTCATATGACCAATCATATTTATTTGTGATTTCTGATGCTCATGTTCTCTTACAGCCTTTGCCAACAAGACAAGCTGCCCGTCACCTTCCAGTCCTGTGTGCTCACCAAGGAGTGCCAGGTGTCCGAGTGGTCTGAATGGAGCCCTTGCTCCAAGACCTGTTATGATATATCATCCCCTAAAGGGAATCGCGTCCGTACACGGACCATCCAACAGTTTCCCATTGGCAGTGACGAGGACTGCCCTGTCTTGGAAGAGATTGAGCCTTGCCTGACCCAAGGAGATGGGATGGCACCGTGTGCTACGTAAGTAAATAGTCAACAAATGGAGAACCTTCTCCACCCAGCAATGGAACAATGATTAGAGAGAACTAGATCTTTGGAAGTAAAGACTTGCTTGTTTGACCAGTTAACCTCTTGGAGAGAGAAATGGGTGGATGTTTGTTCTTATAGAAACTTCTCCATCTTCTGCACATCTATTTCATGTCAAAAACTGTCAAAGAGCAATCATAGTAGTCGTTCTGGTGTCTGACACTTTCCCTACAACTACCACCTGAGGGAAGGAGTGTCAGTATTGTGATCCCCATTGCATAGGAGGAGAAAGCGAGGTCTGGAGAGAGGAACCAACTGCTCCAGGCTCACCACCATAGGAGGAGCACAGCCAGGCCCCTCTCTTAGCTCTCTCCTAATTTATTATTCTAGTTTTCTTCCGCTGTACTCCACTGTCTCAAGATAGAAGTAGCCAGGGTATCCTTCTGCTGTGACTAGGTATGAGCAGCAGCTCTTTTTCAGTTGTTTCCAAGGAGCCAGAAGGTTCTAGTCTCAGTTCTGCAATGAGCCACATGCATATTGAGCTTTATCTATACAAAAAACTTTACATATATCATCTCTTTTGGTCCTTCCAACAAGTCTGTACAGGAGATATTTCAGGCATATAACTTTTCAGATAGAAGAATGAGGGCTCAAGGAGGTTTCACAATGTCCCCATCATCTCAGCTCATCAGTATCAGAGTCAGGATTTTAGCCAAAGTGAGCCTGACTCAAAATCTGACATTCATTCATTCCATTCTATGATTAGCATTCCCTTATTTCCTGTATGACCTGGGCTAAGCCACTTAGCTTCTCTGGTCCCCGGTTTCCTCATGAGCAAAATAGGTTGGTAGATTAGATGGTCTCTGAGTCCCTGAGCTTCCACTTTCTCTGATCTATGGAAGGATGTTTATGATGAATGATTCTGCTCAATCATTTAAGCATGTACTAAGCACCAATCAAGCACTTGCTCAATCATTAATAAGCATTTACTAAGCACCAACTCTATGCCAGAAGTGCTGAAGACAAAAGTGGAAAAATACCCATCCTCAAAAGAGTTCGTATTCTAAGAAGGGAAACAACATGCACATATAGATATGTTCAAAATAGACACAAGGCACTTTTGGGTGTGCCTGGGGGGCCCTTGGGGTTGAGCTTCCTATCAGAGACCAGTACCAATCACATCTAATTGTTGAACTGGACTCCAGAGCAGCAGTACAGAGATTGGTGAGGTTGGGCGTTCTCTGAAAGGGACATATCCGGCTCACTCATGGTTATTAGTAGTGTGGATTTATTGCCAGGGTGGCAGGACAAGTCCAACTCCCAGAGGCAGCCCTGGTCAGCCATGCTTTTAGCATTATGACTCACATCCTAGCTTCCTGCTATTATGATGATATTGGACCCCAGATGACCAGAATGAACCAGGACCGCTAGTGAGATACAGTTCTCTATGACCCATTCCAATGGGTCACCGTTCCCCTTAGCTACTGAAAGGTTCATACCCTTCTTATTATTGATAACCATAAGTCTTCCAAGCCTGATTGGGAATTTTCTTCTGTCTTATGACCCAGTACATACAGGATAGGGAAAGAAGAGATGGGAAACTTTTAAGACATAATCTTATCCCTGGGTATCCTGGAGCACAGAATCAAGAATGCTTGTCTGGCACTTGGGTGCCTGGTAATAATTGTCCTCCTTATTAGCCCCTTTTCATTCTTGGTCATTTTTTCTTTTGAACAAAAGGAGCTCGAGCTCGGCTCTTTAAGAAAATGGTGATTTGTTTGCATTTTTTACCTTGCTATCTTGACCAACACCTTCCCAAGCTGATGCCCCCAACCCCTGCAGCTTCCCTGGAGACTGTTGCCAGCTTCCTAGAGCTGGGATGGGAAACTCCTGGAGAATGTTTGGGGTGAACTCAGACCTGTGTCTCTGAAAAACCAAAGCTTGGTTTTGTGGAGTAAAGACAGTTTAGACTGCCAAGGCCTTCCAGAGCACAGGAGACAGGGAGAGAGACAAAACCCCTGCCTCCTTCTGACTTCAGAGAACCACAGATGTGACACTTAAGCCATCCCCATTCCAAACTTGAATCTGATTTAAAAGGCTCATCAGACTACATAAGCTATTTTCTTTGGGCCCTGTAATATCATTTTTCTTGGAGGAGGAGAAATATCACAACTTCCCATCTCTGGCAGCATCCGAGATGGCTCCCTGGGGAGCTCATGAAAGCCTGTGCTTATGCAGGGCTAGTGACAAGGCCTTCCCTCCACAAGCTCAGGGTCTCAGGGCCCCCTGCTTATGAGCTCCCTACTCAAAACCTGCCGGCTCCTCCTCCTTCACCAGCTCTCAGCAACGATGCCTATGTGCTGCTGAACAGTCGGCTTGTTCTTGGCAAAATTTCCTTTTGTTTAGTTGTCACAATTCACTCCCCACACATAATTATAATTTTTCTCAAATATGGAGGAGCCACTTCTAAGATCCTCATTAAATGGATAATGAAGCCTGCTTTTTTAATCTTGAATGGTTACCAGTTATTTTGATGAATATGATCTTTTCACTTTGACCATTTTTCTGCATGCTTGCTTAAAATCAGTGTCAAGAAGGGACAAACCTGGGATTAGCTTCATGAAATGTCAGATTTCAAGTTTTCTCATGCAACCGCACTAGTTTTCTTGCCATCAAGTATTACTATGAGCTTTACTGATTGGTATTATCTTGGGATTTTACTAAATTTGACCCTTGCTATTGTAGACTTGAAGATGGAGAGAGAGAGAGAGGAAGAAATTATTTGATATTCAAATGTACTCTGTGTTTTATCTAAGTAAAGTTCAGTTGGGATTGGAAAACATTTGGCTAAACCTTCCTAATAAACAAGGAGTCAATGCCAAGGACTCCCACTGATTCTTCCTCTTGCTGTTTGATTTGATTTAGGTATGGTTGGAGAACTACAGAGTGGACCGAGTGTCGAGTTGACCCGTTACTCAGCCAACAAGATAAAAGACGAGGAAATCAGACTGCCCTTTGTGGAGGAGGAATCCAAACCCGAGAGGTCTACTGTGTGCAAACCAATGAGAACCTCCTCTCTTATTTGAACACACTCAAGGAAAAAGAAGGTAAATCCCTTATCTCCCAACCTTCGTTTCTCCTGGACTTTTTCATTCAGTCTTCCTGAGCCACCATGCCCACATTGCTCAGGGTGGCAAGAGTGTTCTGGACATGGTCTGTCTGACCATTGCCATCATAGCAAAGTGAATATTGTTCATATTTCTGAGGAAGAAAGATGTTCCCTCAGATCTAGGTATTCACTCAATCAAAATATACCGACAAGTCGCTTTATAACTTTTTCTAATGGAAATGCTTTTCTTATTACTAACAACTGTTAGATTAAATTAAAGTGAAATTCCCTTAAGGGTCCTGAATGCAATGCATTGACATATACTGTTATAATATAAAGAGATCTTTGGTTTCTACCAATGTGCTCTCAGAGATGGCATAGATGGTACCAGAAGAACCAATGTTCTAGCAGGTCCTAGCATCCTCAAAATACCCCAAGTGCAAACTGTCAGCAAGCTAGCTCGTCTATCCTTTGGGTACCAATTGGTCAAAGCTCAAGTGAGCCCATCACCAAGTGACAGGCAAGGGAAGCATTTTCCATCCACAGCAACTCACAAAAACCATCATATAAATTGTATTGCTGGTAATCTAGGAAGTGAAGGGATGATCGAAACTGAGGAAAACAAATTAGTCAATTAACAAGTATTTCTTAAACAGCTACTGTATGTTATATACTATGCTAGATGTTGGATATGCAGACTGAACTTAAATGATCCTTGCCTCTGAAGTGTAATCTAGGGAGGTAATGTGTGTGTATTTAGGGCTATCTGTAGTATGTATAAAGGTGCAGGTGTGTTTGTGTGAGAAAGCGAGAGAGAGACAGAGAGACAGACACAAAGAGAGAGAGAGAGAGAGAGAGAGAGAGAGAGAGAGAGAGAGAGAGAGAGAGAGAGAGAGAGAGAGAGAGAGAGAGAGAAAGAGAGAGAGAAAGAGAGAGAGAGAGAATGAGAATCCCTAATCTGTACAAAATAAATATAAGTAATTCTTGGGGAAGCAAAACAGATGCAAGTAGATGGGAGAAACAGAATAGGTTTCAAGTAGGATTTGATGTCCAACCTAAACCTTGGAGAAGTCTAGGAATCCCAAGAGAAAGAGGTGAGGAGGGAGTGAACATCAGACATAGAGGACATCCATTACAAAGGCAAAGAGATAGAAGGTAGAATGTTCTGCCTGAGGAACAAAGTCTAGTCAAATTTGCCTATTGACTGTGTAATAAGGCTGGAAACATAGCTTATATCCTTAAATATGTTGAAGTAAACAAATATTATAAGATATATTAGAAATGTGACCTTTTTCTTTCTGTTCCACGTGATACACTTAGATGATCTCTAAGCCTGTAGTTTCTTATGTGATTGAAGATTAATCATAAATCACATTATTTCCTTCTTCAGTGCCTCAGCAAAGGTATAACCTTGGTTTCCTTCTAGTTCGCATTTATCTTGTATTCATCTATTTGTATGTGTTATATTCTCTATTAGAATTCAAGTTCCTTGAAGGTAGAAGCTCTTTTTGCCATTTTTATCTTCCTAGCACTTATCACTCTAACTGACACAAACTAGATGTTGAACAAACCCTATGGGTTGAGTTGGCCAGTCCGTCCCATGGAGATAGGTGATAGATACCCTTTATACCAAGAATTCTTAACTTTAGAAGAAGGTATGTCCTGGACCCCTCTGTTAATCTAGTAGCCAATGGCCATGTGAGCTTCTGAGAATTGTGATTTTAAATGCATAACATGAGACACATAGGATTATAAAGGAAGCCAATTATATCAAAATATACTTCTTAAAATAATTTTTAAAAACCATGTTTATAGATCCAGGTTAAGGTTCTCTACTCCATATCCAGGATGCATAAATTTCCATTGTCAAAAATGACCCCCACCTCTTGATAGCCAAACTTCTTGTGAGCCATATCTCTCCAATCTTTGATCATGAGTCCTTGAACTCATGATCTTGGCTTGGCCTGAGCCTTCCAGATGGTACATCCTGTCACATCTTCTGGCTAAGTTAGTCAGGCTTATCTCTGAGCCATGCTGCAGCAGCAGAGAGCTACTTCACTGGAACTTGATATAAAGGGAAAAGTCTCAAGTGAAATTATATATACTTTTAAAGTCAAGTATAAGTCCTCAAATATAATTATAGAAAAAATAAAATTTATCATCCATAAGTGTTGAGGATCAACTATATCTTTCCATTAGTCAATAACACTCAAGTCCAACTTTTGGCAACCTAATTCAATGAAAGAAGCATTCACTGAGTTCCTACCATTTACAAAACATTATATTTAGTGCTAAGGACTCAGAGCTGCAAAGGACAAATATTTATCCCATTTTTATGATCTAAATGGGACATTCCATAGGCAGTGGTCCTGCTTGAAACATTTCTCTTTATGACTCTGAGAGATCCAGATCCCAAAGAGGAGACATAAACCGTGGCTTCCTTCTTAGCTCCTCACAGTGCCAAGAAAACTGACAATGAGCAAGACAGCTGTGCAGAGAGCATGTATGACAAGTAACTCTATCTAAAAGTGTGTGAGCAGGAGTCATTAAGAACATCTGTGGTCTGTGTTGACTCCCAGATCATAAGAGTAGCAGATGAGATTATAAATCATCCTAGTTCCCCTGTATTCTGAAGTGATTATGTTTTTTCACTTCACAGGAAGCCAGATTCCTTTTTCTCTTGAGTAATCCTCAGAGGAGGTCTTGAACTCAGTCATAAAAGCCCTTTAGTAATTTCTATATTGGAAGACACAGTTCCATATTTCGGTCCAGAGATGCTAGACTGAACTTCCTAAAGGAAATGGAAAAAACAGTGAATTGATGTGAAGATTACTGGAATGTAAAAACCCACTGTCTCTCATTTTGGGCTCTGATTAGGGGTACTGTCAGCTTAGAGATTGGGATGTAAACCAGTTGTCAAAAATAGCCACGCAATCACACAGATATCCCACAATCTAAGATGAAAGTGAGTGAAAATCCCTGTATAAAATCATGAAAACTGGACCAACCACAGGCACTGATGTTCCATGTGGATTTTGTCAGATAGGTCCTAGCCCTTGCTTTCCTTTTTATACTGAGAAGAGTTGCCCTTGTGGAGAAGAGAAAAAAAGAGAAGACTCTCTGTGGAAAAGTTACACCCACTTTTTCCCCACTCTACATGACTGATGTATCAACTATATCTTCACATTATGTGACAAGACCTTTAGGAAATCCTATCAGAGATAGACCTTTCATTCTCTTTTCCATTTACTCACTTCCTAATGCCATTTATGAATTTAGAATCTAATATGTTTAACATATGTTTTATCAGTTGAAAAATTACTAAGTACACAAACTGGTGCCATGTTATTATTGCAAAAAATTTAATTGGGGCATGTCTGACAAGTTCCATAGACAAGTTTTTGAGATAGGGTTAAATTCATCTCAAGAACAGAGTTGGTCAACGAAGCTACTCAAGAGTTAAGTGCCAAGAACTAGTTTCATTTATGGTCTCATTAGATCCTTACAATCATCCTACAGGATAGATGCCATTATATCCCCATTTCACATAAGGGGGAGCTAAAACCAAGATGAATTAAGCAACTGGCCTGAATTTGAACTCAGGTGTTCTGGACTCTATATACAATGATCCAAACACTAACTGCTTACCTGCTAAATCTCATACACATTTCACAAATTTTTTTGCTCTTTTCTGAAAGTGTTTTTGTGCTTCAGGAAAAATCTACCAATATTTATGCTTATATAAATTCCATTTAGAATTTTCCTGCAGAAAAGCATTATAATATAATAATAAATAATAATAAAAACAATATAATAATAATAAATCACTGGGGAATCTTCACCTCCAAATAGGCAGAAGTGGACAGAAAGAACTAAAGATGGGCTGAGCATGAATGCTCAAGTGAAAATAAAGTTAGACGATTTAAAAGTAGTCACCAGCAGAAGCAATATCCTTATCCATTAGAACAGAAACCCCTTCGGGGCAGGGACTGACTTCTTCTGCTTATATTTATGGCCTCAGCCTTAGACTCATGCCTGGCAGGTAGTAAAATCAACCAGTCCCAAAGGCTATTTTGAAGGGAGAGAATGGAAGTAAGCACAGAGAGGAGAGCTCTAAAGAAACACAACCTTCCTTAAAGGGCCTTTTAAAGTTACCTTGTTTTAAGTCATTATTTTTAAGTAATCAGCACTTCCTACATGTATTTGCTGGGCAACCAGATGGGTACTGGATAGAATGCCAGGCTTGAAGTTAGACTCATCTCTCTTAAATTCAAAACCAGCCCCAGACCCTCACTAGCTGTGTGATCCTGGTCAAGTCACTTCACCCTATTTGTCTCAGTTTCCTCCTCTGTAAAATGAGCTGGAGAAGGAAATGGCAAACCACTTCAGGATCTTTGCCAAGAAAACCCCCCTGGGGGTCACAAAGATTCAAACTTGACAAAGAACAAGAAGGGCAAAAGATGTTTATAACTGAGTAGTCAGACGATGGCAGCGATGCCATCACATCTGGATTTTGTTTGTGAGTCAGCAGTTTCCCAAACCCAAGCCCTTAGCTCACTGCACCTTCAAGCAAACCCCCTCAGGCTGCTCTTAGGGTCACAAAGGGGATCTCTGACCATCTGTGCCCTAGGGCAACATACAGCCCAGCCATTCCAGCCCAGATCCTGCCCAGGAAATAGAAATGGATGCCTTGTATGTACAGGGGGCTGCACTCTCCTCCCCTCCCCAGACTTTCCCAGTGCAGACATGGGCAACGCCCCTCCTGGTGCATGCCTACAGCAGCCAGTCAGCCAGGGATACTGCGCTTCTGGCGCCCCAGCTGGGTCTGCAGGGCACTATCCCGGATGTTTGCTATTCTCCCTGAGTCACTGAGCCTCAGCAGAAGCGTACTGACACAGCAGGATGCAGGCAGAAACACTAGCAGCAGGAAGATGGCTCCCACTGCAGCTGCCAGCTCCTTGTAACGCTCCTGCCCTGGCAGCCTTTCCAAGCCAGCTTCAGGTGAGCAAATGGGAGACCCTTCTGCTAGGGAGCTGAAGGCTGGCATTTCCTCTGTAGAGAAGAGCTGGTCAAAACCCTGGACAGCTCCCGGCTCCGTCTAATGATTCTAGGGCCCTGGAGGCAGCACAGGAGCAAGCTACCATAGGCCTGGGCTTTTGTGAAACTGGTGCTTGGCAAATTATCTCAGGAAGAGGTGGCGCTCTGAGCAGGGTCCTCCAAGTTGGTTAAAGTGTAACTTGACTCGGGATGCATGAATGGGACAAGGCTCTTCTGAGAGCTCTGAATGAAGGGGGGGAAAGCCTAGCTCCCGCAGCTCCAGGGGAGATTTCCCCCTGATCCAGATACAAAAAGGCTCTGGGGTATTAAAGAATGCCCCAAAGACAGATGAGGAGGAGAAGACCTTGGTGCTTCCGTGCAGCAAGAGGAAGAAGCCCTCCAAAGGAGCCACCTCCCACTCAGAACAAGCATGTGGCTACAAGGGAAATTGGGGAGGGGGTTAGGTTGTAAAATAGTGTGTATCATTAGCAGAGAATAAAGGGGTACTGCTACTACTTCCCAGGTGCTTGGAAAAGCAGGGGCTACATGAGAGCGAGGGCACCTCCATTAACGAAGGGCATCAATTGGTCATTGTCCACACCGTTGCCTTTTCTGTGTAGATGTCACCTGTTTTCCTTTTCCCCAAGCCCCTTTGCACACACATCTTTGCTTATGCTGCTATTTCCCTATTATTTCAGAAAGTCAGTCTCAGAGCCGGTCGAAGGCTAGTGCTGCACCCCTCCTATCCATCACTTTTGAAATTACAGGTAGGTGGGGCTATTCTGCTTGATATTTCCATCAAAATTATGTATCAATGGGGCAGGGCAGGGAGAGACCTGCTGAGGCCCAGAGCCCATTTCCCTGCCTCAAGGCTTAAACCATCTTAGAAAGATACTTCTATTCATACCCTTTCTCTTTCTAGGAAGTCACCTCATGTTTCCCACTAAATGGCACAAGGTTTTGGTAGTTTTATAATTTTTCCACTGGAGACTTTTATTCATAAAAATAAGCCATCAAAAAAAAGATGTCTCAAAAGATATTACCATACTGACAAATTAAAAATTTGTAAGCAGAACAGATATTACAAACAAGGTACCATATGGGTATAATGCTGCCTTCCTTGAGCAATTATAAGTATATTTGCTAATTTATTTATTGTTCTTGCTCTTTGAAAGGTAACCATGCTAAATGCTATACTGGTGATTAGTAAATATATAAAACCTACCATTTGCCTTCAAGGAGTGAGGTGGGAGGTGTCAATGAGACCCATGCAAAAATAGCTATGATGAAAGTTAAGAGTATGAAAACTTAAGCCTTGGGAAATCTGAGAAGATATTAAGGAAGACATCATAAAAATCTGATCTAATTCCTGAAGGAAGGGCAGGATTGGGATACACAGAAGTTTGTGACTGGGAGCAAAGGGGATAGACAGTCTAAGAAAAGTGAAGGAAGCAAGAGAGCATGGGGAGATAAGGGAGTACTAAGTAATTCACCCAGGGTGTGTGTGAGGGAATGTAGAAAATATGAAGAGGAATCATGCAAAGTCAGGTTACTAAAGATGGTTCAGAGTCTGCACAGCTGACCAAGAGAGGCTATCCTAAGCCTTTGTGGACATGAGGAGTGGCAGGAGGGCAAGAACGAATCATGCAATCTAGGAATCTGGTTTGCCCAGAACCCAAGCATCCAGATCTGGCTTTTGGTTTTTTGGGGATCAAAGAGTTAGAAAGAACCCTCTACATCTGGAAGCAACCTTTGAGGAAGGTTCTATAGTTCATGCCTGTCCCTCATTTTATAGATGAGGAACCTGGGGGCACAAGGGGGTGCAGTGACCTGCCCGAGATGCCACAGGTTGTAAGCTGCAAAGCTAGGCTATGAACACAGTTCTACGCTACCTTGCTCCCTAACGTGTGGAACAAGTTCAACCACTTCAGTCCCTGTATGGTTGAAACTGATTGTCCTGGGTCAAAATAAAGAATTAAGACCCAAATTCTCTACAGTACCATGTGGTCTAGGTTCTAGCTCTGATTTCCACAGAGAATTTAGAATGAAAATAAGGCAGGGACCCTCTGGGGGATCTCTAGTCTGTGACTGAAAGACCATGGATCCTGAAGGTGATCTGAATCCCAACAACTAGAGAAAAATTTAGGACCCTGGAGCCTCTAGGATAGTAGCTGTATACATCTGTCCTGGACTATGAGTATAAGCAGCCATCTATGGGAATCCTGCTGGTGGAGAGCTCCTGAGGAGATGGAGGATCCCTCAGCCATTGTCAGAGCACAGCTAATCAGGTACAATCTCAGCTCTACCAACTGAGAGTTAGAACATGCCTTCAAGCAAATAAAGTCCTATAAATAGCACCCAATCTGATGCCCAACTAGGAGTAAGTGCTGCTACCCTTGGAGTAGAATGGAACAAAATTTTCTGTATTGATTTTAAAAATGCTTTTTTTCTTCCCAGTTTAACCCTTCACTTCACTTTAACTACCTGGATTTTGTGGAAGAAATCCATGTTCACTCTCTGTGGGAAAGAACATGGGACAGTGGGAAGAACCAGGGGTTTTCAGGTCACTATTTGAGGACTGAGATTCAAATGCTATCTGTGTGACCCTGGGTGTGTCTGTTTTTAAGCTCTGGACTGTCTCTCTGTAAAATGATGGGGTTGGAATAGAGGATTGTTAGGGATTGAGTCCCCATTCACAAATAAGACAAGAGAAATGCAAGGACCAGACCAAAGTTATAGAGCCAGGAAGGTGAAAAGCCTAGCAACCAAATCGGTGACCTTTGCCTCTTCATTCTCCTGTTTGAACAACTGGCCATGTATAATCCCGAAGTTGGAATAAGAAATGGTGATTGATACACATGGCAATGAGACAACAAGTAGGGATATTTTCTCATCATCTCACCCTCTCTCCTCAGAAGTCATTCTCCTAGTGCTTAAAGCCAGGATGGCGATCCCCTGAGATCCCACAATCCCAAGGCCTTGCTTTCTCCTTTTTTCTCTTCCATACATTTTCCTTACAAGTCAGTTAAGCGCTTTGTGACTCTATACCTTTATTTTTTAATATGTTTCTTCTAGTCTCTGAGGCACTTTTGAGAAAAATGAACTAATTCATGAGCAAACATGGAATTCAATGAACCTCAGTTAAACTCCTCATGATTTGGGTCACTTATCTGAGCAGTGAGCCTGTGTTACTTGGGAGGGGGAGGTGGCAAGTTCCTGCAGGAACTCCTTGCAGAGGTTAAAAACATGCTTTCACTGAGAATCATAGGTTCTCTCTCTAACCTGGCCAACTACCTCACAAATATGGATTGTTTGTGTAAAAGAGGCTATGAGAGTCCCACACAGCCTGACCTAATGATCAGTACATACATGAATATCTTTTGTAGCATCTTTGACATGTAATCTTATAGGCGTTATTTAAGCACCACTGGAGAAAGAACCCACTACTTTCTAAGATGCATATTCCATTTTGGTACAATTCTGGTGTTTTGCAAGTGCTTTCTTCCTTATGTTGACCTGAAATCTACTTCTCTTAACCTTCCACCTGACAGGGCTTTATTTTGCCATCTGGAACTATATCTCATAGCCTTAATCCTCCTTCAGTCTCATAGGCTAGCAATATGAAAATGTGGCAATCAAATTACACATATTTAAAATCACCTTTTCCTTGAAAGGATTCTCATCTGGCCTCCACTGGCGAACCACGACCATCCTGATCACTCTCCTCTGACCACAAAGGCTTATCAAAGACCCTTAGAAAAGATGTAGCCAGAACTGAGCTCAGCATGCTAGTTTTGGCCTGAAAGGGGCAGGAAGCAGAGGGCAGCAATAAGCTAGGCCTTCAGGTCCCTCTTTCTAGGCACTTTCTACTCATTTACTTCAGTATTTCAAAGAAGTATTTGTTCAATGGCAGCACTCATATTCTGGCACATATTAGCCTCCATTCCTGAGATGCTCCCCAAAACTGACTAGGTCATTGTCATCATTTTCTACAAAACATGGCCAATAACTATCATTCATTTAAGAAAAGGGCTTCAAAAGGTAGGGAATTGTTTCATTTATAAAGTGTCTAGAATCATTTGCAACAGTTCATATATATATGAACAGATCCCACTTTTATTGACAGAGCTCTATTCACAATCTCTCTCTCTCTATATATATATAAAGACTTTTCCATATCTTGAGTCTTTCCAGTTGTTTCTAGGGTCAATAATGCTAAATATAGATTTATAGCCCACAAAACATCACATACCCAAATTGGTCCTCTCCACAGAAAGACTTGCTTGAAAATATTTGAGAAGAAAATATTTGCAAACCCCTTTAAGAACTAGAATCTTAGCATCTCAGATCCACCCTTTCTATCTTCTCCCTTAATTTCTTTCCTATTCTCCCTTTCTCCTTTGCATTTATTGAAATAATCAAAGTTGATCCCGACATATAAAAAATGGGTACAAGGATGTTGTAAGTGATTTATGAATTCCCTGATACAATGAAGGTTAAAAGAAAAAGAACCTCCTAAATATAACTCAGTTAAGGAAAATTGATGTGGTGTCTTCTATACATAGAGACTTGTGTTTACACTTGAGAAAGATGCAGTGTTTAGCTAAGCCACAATCCTAGCTTTCCAGGGCTCCTAGGCTGTAATGATAAGGCACTAATGCTGAGAACTATCAAAGTAAACCTGAGGTTACATGAAAAGACATTCTGAGAAGCATCAAATGAAGTGCTGTGTGAGATCCATGAAGGAAGGGAAGATTAGACTCAACTTCATGGAGAAGGAGGCATATAAATTCTTTAAAGGGTGGGGAGGAAATCAAGTGGCAAAGAAGGAGAGAAAGAACATTTCAGTTTTGTAGAACAAAGTAAGCAGATGAGACAGGAAGACAGTACTTGGCAAATACAGCAGGGAGAGCACAAAGAAGGATTGATTTCCCCCAAATATAGCCGAGTCCACTCAGTCCTTGAGGCTAGATCTCTAAGTGTTCACGGTCATAGCTAAAGAAAATTTTAATTAATCTAAAGGCTTGTAAGTTTCAGCCAAAATCATTTCATCAGTGTGATGCTGTCTAATTCACAGGCTAGAGTGGTATCTTATCTACCATCATTCATACCATGCTTGGGGATAAAAAGAATACTTGATCTGTTCGTAGCATTTAGTATGATGATAGAACCCAGATCTACCCATTCTCTGTGAGTAACAGGAAAAAAACAGGGTAGGGTCCCAGTCTGATGGAGGATATGAAAAAGTCCAAATTCATATGAATTCTGCCCTAAATTCTATATTTGAATGGCCCAATGGCACTCCCTGCTTTCTTCAGTTCCTCCCTCTCCCACTGAAAGAAAATCTTCTGCCCCAAACATGCTTTATTCTATTGTTTTCATGTATCTCTTCTTTAAAATATTCCCTCAGGATTCTGTTAAATAGTGAGCTGCCAGAAATATCTGCAGTATTTTGGTTTACACAGGTTTTGTTGTGCTTGTTGTTGTTCTTCAAAAATAGATCTGTAAGTTGTACAGTGATGAGGCAAATCTGAGCAGACTTGGATCCATAGGTTAATCATTTCCAGACTTACTCCCTTTCCCCCCTTCTTTTTGTAATTAAAAACTTGGCTCTGGACCCTCTTTGATAAAGATCTTAGCCCCCTTCTCATCCTATATAGTCTAATCCTTGACCATATTTTCTTGTAAATTATCTTTTTTTTTTTAAAAGACTCTATCCAGGGCCTTGAAGGCCTTTCTCTTGCTTTTGTGCTGTTCCTAGTGAATCTCTTGGATGGTTCATTTTTCATGCCTCAGACCCCTGACCTTAAGCCCATTTTTCTTCTAGTCCTACAAGTCATTTGTGTCCCCTATTCCCAGGTAATATCCTACTGCCTTGAATTCACCTTGTATATTTCCATTGATTTCTGGATCATCCACAGTTGTGATTCTTTAGAAAATCATAACAGTTCATGGTGCTAGGTCTTTTACATAGGGACTGGGCCACCATTGACTGGACAAGATGGCTGCAGTGGCCCCCTCCAGTTCTAAGGATCCATGATTCTGATATCATTGAGACTTGTGGTTAGGAAGTTGCTACCAGAGGCACTTATGGCTTGCTGATTCCCAGAGGTCCCTGCTAAGGAAAGAATATCTCACTCCATGCTGTAACCTGAGAGAAGTAAAACCTCACTGCCACTCATTAGCACAGTGACCTCCATTAACCAAAGATGGTGACTAGGATATTAGCTAATCTGGCCCCATCAGGAGATCACAGTCCTGGGGCTCTCTGTTACTCAAGTGCTGATTCTGTCAGTGCTGGGTCAATGACTGATGGCACCAGGAGGAGCCATGAAATATGTTCTCGGGCTGTGCTCCGGTGAATAAACTGAACAGCTTTGCAGAAGCCGGCTCGTCTCCAGCTAAAGATGGAAAAGAAACAGCCCGTGGCTGGCGGCTTCCTGCTTGCTGCTGATGGCCCGATGGGGAGCAGGACTTCTTTCCAGTGTTAACAGAGGAGCAGCAACTCCATTGTGAAGCTCATTAATATTGATTCCTGCTAAAAGCAAAGTGAAATAAAGAAAAAGAATGACAGTGGGAGAGGGATGGGATGGCAGCAAATTCTTCTGGCCCGAGCGCCTTCATCTGAGCCAGCGGCTCCTGTTCACTCTACGGCAAGTGTGGAAAGCACCAAAATGGCAGTTCTATGGGATGGGACGACTTGAAATCATAGTCTTCATTAATGTCATTCAGGACATGGAAGTCGAAAAACAACCTAGGGAGAGATTGACTTGATGTTTCCTGTTTGAGTTGGGCAAAGCTGGATTTCCTGAGCCCTGAAGGAGAAACTGTTGCGACTCTGAAGCTTTCGATCTGGATCTAGTTGTGATCCGAGCTCTGGAGTTTTCTCCCAGCAAAGGAGGGCAAGTAAATCCTGGGGATTGCTTCCCCTCTTCTCTGAACCAATCCTCAAATAAGTATTAAGCACTTACTATGTGCCAAGCACTCAGACAGTCAGAGGAAGTGAGCAAAGATTATTATTTTTTTTTCCTGAGGCAATTGGGGCTCAATTGGGCTTAAATGACTTGACTAAGGTCATACAGCTAGGAAGCGCTGAGTGCCTGAGATCAGATTTGAACTCAGATCCTCCTGACTTTAGGGCTGATGCTCTAAGCACTGTGCTACCTAGCTGCTCCACAAGGATTATTTCTTAAGTGCTTTTTATATGCCAGGCATTGTTCTAAGTCCTAGGAGTTTACATTCTAATGGGAGAAGACAAGACATGTAAGTTAGCTGGGGAGAATGGAAGGCACTGGGAGCATTACTGGGGTGCTATCCCAGATTCTAGTGGGGAAAAGGCACAAATGGCAAGGAAATGACCAGGAAGTGAGGTGCTCTTTATACAAATGCACACCAAATATATATAAGCAAATCATTCAGGTGGTGAGGAGGCACTAGCAACTGGAGGCTCAAGAACGGCCCCTCACAGCAGAGGCAAACTGAGCTGAAGATTGATGAGTGATTGATTTCAAAGGAAAGTCAGCATTCTAAGATGTGCCGGTGAGAAGGGAGTACTTTCCAGGTAGAAGAGACCACATTGCAAGGGAGCAAGGATGGGAAAGGGATTGTTATATTGTGGGGGAGCAAAACAAGTCCTTGTAACCAGATAAATGGTAATAAAATGAATGCTGTGAAAGGCATTAAATGAGTTTATAGTTTTTAATATAAACTAGAGCTTACTATAGCAAGCAAGAGTCCGAGCCATGGTTTAGGAATATCCTTTTCTCACTCAAGTGAATGATGGATTCAGAGTGGAAGATACTGGAATCAGGGAGATAATGTCCACTGCAATAGTCCATGTGAGCAGGAATGAGGGCTTGGCTGAGGAGTGACTGTGGGGGGCAAGGATCTCTACAAATTTTTGGACCACCACCTTTGTTTCATGAAGCCTGACCTAGCTGCTCCACTTCTGCAGCCTTGGAGTCCCACTGCCCGCTGAACTTGGATTGTCCATTTAGACAGTGAATTATACATCATCTTCTCTGCATTTTCAATAATCAAATTATGCACATTAATGTTGCTCTCTAAAAATTATAATATTAACAACCAATATGCCTAGAGCACTTGGAAGTTTTCAAAGCATTTTTAATCCATTATGTCATTTGAGCCTCTAAAGAAGCCAGCTAGATAGGTCCCATTTTAGAGATGATGAAATTGTTTAGGAGCTTCTTGAGAGCAAGAACAATAGTATTTATATAAAACCTACTCCAGACTAGCCTCCATTGGCCTCCTACTTCAGGATCTCATTATGATTTGGAGGTAAGCTTGAGCTCTTGGAGCCTAAAATAGTCTTTAGAATCCAAGCTCTGGCTGGTCTTATTGTCCTGGAAATACTTCATTTATGGGCCCAAAGATATCTAATGTGCCATGTCCAAAGAGCAGCCTGCTTGCATCTAAAAGGTTCATTTCCAGCTTGGGCAGAGGGTGATTGCGTGGTCACAGGTCCTCTGGAATATCAGGCTGTTATTCATGTGGGGGGGGGGGAAAGGAGTTAATGGAGAACTGTGATAGAGGACAGCATGTGATGGAGGCAGAAAAGACATGTAAACAATAGCTGCTGGGGTAAAATGAGGAAGGGAGTAGGAAGAGGATATTTTCAGTAGGAGGAATCCAGAAAGGTTTCCAGAGGAGGCAGCTCTAGAACTGACCCTTGAAAAAAGGAAAAGATTTTAACAGGCAGACATAAGGAATGAATGCATTGCAAGTTTGAGGCAGGGGACAGCAGCTCAGAGGAACATAGAACACTCAGAAGACCATCTAGTACAATTCCTCTCACCTTATTCCAGAGGAAATTACATCCCAGGAAAGACAGTCACAAAGGCAGAAAATATCTGGGATAGAGTTTAAGAGCCAGTTCCAGAACCAGTACTCTGCCAATATGGAATACTAAGTATCCATTTAGTGTAGAACCAAGGGTAGGTGCAGGGCTGATCTTCAGTTAAAACCAGGCCATAGTGGAACTATGACCAAAAACGTTTCATTTGAGCTTAGAGCCAAATGGGAACCACTAAATGCTTTTAAGTAGAGGTCTAGATATATGAGATCTAACCCTTGCAAAGATGAAGTTGGCAGCTGTGCAAAGGGACGGTGGACTAGCAAAGGCATTGTTCAGAGACAGAGACACGAATTAGGAAGCTATTGCCATAGTCCAGGTGGGAGATGATGAAGCCCTGAACTAGGGTGCCAGCTTTGTGGGTGGAGAGATCAAGATGAATGTGAGAGGTGTTGTGAAGACAAAATCAGCAGGAGTATCTGCTCCTTTCATATCCCCATGGCCCAAGGTGGAACAGAGAATTTGCACAGAAACTAGACACATGGCAAGCATCCAATCAATACTTGACACCGATTAAATTAATTAATCTTCTGCTAATCGCTTCCTTTGGAAAGAATGTTTCTCCTGCAGTATCTAAAGTTCTGTACTCAAGGATCTTGAAACTCATATGAATATCATGATTTGGTTCTGGCTCTCCCTCTGCCTTATCAGTGCTTCTACATATTCTCTTTCCAGTTTCCCTTTCCAGAATCCGTGTCTGACAATAGTGTACCAACCTTATTACTTTTTAAGCAGAAATAACAATAACAAACAAACAAAACCCAGCACACTGGAGCTAATGCTTCAGATAGGTAAGAACACCAGAGCATCATCTTATAGGAAGGTGTGACAATGGCAAGGAACGGATGCTCTAGGGTGTATTTCAGAACCAACAAGCTTTACCTCAAATTCCCTTGATGAGTCATGCTCTGCTAGGGAGCCATTTGCACCTGCTAGAGACGAAGTACCAGCTCACAGGTGCAACAAGGAAACTCAATTAACAACTCAAGGACGTTCCTATTCTTATTTAAAGAGAATGTGGTTTTCTTGAATGTGATGTAGTTTCTTTGTGTCATGTCAAAACTATTATTCCAATGAAAAATCAGCAGAAAATGGGAATCAAAAGGAAACTTTGTGGTAATTTGATCCACTTATATCTGAATAACTATCTCTACAATTCCAAGATTACTAAGAAGAATTACTAGTTTAAAAAACCAAGCTTTTAGGGATTGATTCTAAAAGAACAAATAAGGAGGAAAGTAAATGAGCATTTATTGAGCTCTTACTATGTTGTAAGTGCTTGCTATGCATTGGGAGTATCAAGTCCCTATTCTCAAGAAGCTCAGTTTGACAGGGTGTGGTGGGGAAGAGAAGGGATGGGGAACAACATGCAAACAATCTATAAAAAATTGGAAATAATCACCTAAGAAAGGCACTAGCATCAATTAGGATGTGGAAAGTCTCCTTGTACAAAGCGGGACTTTAACTAAGACATGAATGAAGCCCATAGGCTGACGTAAGGAGGAAGAACACTCCAGGTGGGAGGGTAGCAGCAAAAACTGGCTATGCCTGCTAATAGTTATTTTGTTCTTTAAATTCTCCCTTGTTTTTTCTGCAGGATGACAGCATAATTAGATTTACAAAATTGAAATTAATCTCTGTCTCCTTGTACAAATAGTTCTGACTCAAATCAGGATCAAATCTCACAGGTGGAGGAGACTTTCAGAGGTCATTTAATCTAAACAGTAGCAGAACAAGAAACCCTTCTTCAGCATGTGGAACAGAGCCATAATTCCTGTATTTGCAGTGACAGGGAACTTACTCCCTACTGAGCCAGTCCATTTATTTTTGAATAATTCAAATTACTGGGAATTTTTTTCTCCTTATGCTAAGCTGAAATCTGTTTCCTCCAGTTACTCCCAATTTGACCTTCTCTGATCAAGCACAATAATTCTTGCCCTTTCTGATCCTTCAGACACTTGAAGATAAGGAAGACCATGTTAGTTAATTTTATCTCTAAGCCAAAACCTCATTTGTTCCTTCAACCTAGCCTCTTCTGGCTCCAATTGCATCAAAGTCATGATTGCCAAACGTAAGCCATTCTTCCACTTAGCGATTTCTTTCTTCCTGTGTAGTTCCCAGAACTGAGCACGATCCACCGACTCTTATAACTCAGTAGACATGGGCACAATAGGACTGCTTCCTCCCTTTGTTAGGACCCTACTGCTGTTAATGCAGACTGTAATCACAATCACTTTGCTAGCTGTCCTGTCATACTTATTGACCTTACCAGTCATTAAGATCCCAGGCATACTTTAGGCAAAATCTCACTCTTCTATTGTACTTATAGAAGTTGGTTGGTTTAGCCAAAACTCTCCTTATGAAGTTCCATTTTAATCAATTTGACCTAGTATTTTCCTCATACTATCCTGTTTTTCAGGTATGCTACCCTCAACTAGCTAGCTCTCATAGTTTAATAAGGACAATTATGTGGATAGATGCCTGAAGTCAGGAAGCCCCATCTTCCTGAGTTCAAGTCTGGTCTTAACCCTCTTTGCCTCAGTTTCCTCATCTGTAACACAAGCTGGAGAAGGAAATGGCACACCACTGCAGTGTCTTTGTTTTTCTTTGGGGTTTTCTTGACAAAGAGTCAAACATGATTGAAAAATAACTGAATAACTCAGCTTTATGCAATTCAGAAGCCTAGTCTAGTATGAGACTATTTATGTTTTCTTCTAGGTTGCTGATAAAAATTAAGCTATTCAATTTGACTGTTCCTAGTCAATGAACATTGTTTTTTAAGTTATTGTCTTGGACCCCTGCCCTCTGTATAGACTCTGTCCTTATAAGGACCTCAGAATTTTAACACGTCAGTGATGATGGTTCTTTAGAAAATCCAAGACAATGAATTTGATTCCAAAAGAACAGTCGGGGGCACAGCTTGATTCCTGATCAAGTTTGAAAAAATTGAGTTTCATAGAGTAGAGCTCTAAGAACTATTAAGATATAGACCTGTGATTGTCTTCTGTGTGGTGGAGGGCACCTCTTATCTGCCTGGGAATTGCTCGAATCAATATGTGTCCTGTTTAGAATAAAACTCATAAAGCAAACCCTGAAAGGGGAATAATCTGACAGAAATAAATGCCTCGGCTGTCTGCCTTGGTTTGTTTGATTCATGAGATTTAAGTATTTTCAAAAGAAAAAAAATGTGAAACAGTTCATTTTTCTAGAGTTCACTTGGCTGAACAGTGAGACAGTTTTCAAGAAGATTTTGTTTTAATTCTCATTTCTGCTGCTTTAATTTACTGGGTGGAAATTTTCGAGGCAAAACCATTACCTTGTTTAGCCATTTCCTTCTCCAGCCTCATTTTACAAATGAGGAACCTGAGACAGAGCCATACAATTAGTAAATATCTGAGGCCAGATTTGAACTTGGGAAGATGAGTCTTCCTGACTCCAGGCCCAGCACTTTAGCTGTTTGATTTTGATGGAGGATTTTTCATTCAAAGTCCCAGCGGTTCACTGAAAATGTTCCAATGGCTAAACTTGACCTGATAAAGAACAAGGCTGGACCATGGACCTTAAAGAACATGCTTTGGTCAATCATACCCATATTTTAAAAGCCAGTTTTTAAATCCACAAATTTGATCTCACCAGGGTCACTTCATATTATTCATGCTCTCTAGAATAATATGACGGGACTAACAATTTGTATTTTTAAATTTCAACCACATGAAAAAAATTAATATTCTTGAGGATGGTATAAATGTATCTATTTATTAAAATGGCATATCATTCCAGGCTTCATGAAGAATTACCTAAGGAGAAGATAATTTTTCACAGTGTTCATCTCTTTCACAGATGGTTCCCCAGTCTGACGACACCTTTCATTAAGAATCACTCAAAGATTTCTTTGTACATGTCGTGAATTTTAAACCATTTCCTATTCAATTTTCTATTCAGTTTGATTCTTCCTATTCAATGAAAAATTTTTGAAAAGTTGTTGCCTGGGACTCTTGACCCAATTACAAGCTCTCTACCCTTGATTTTTGTATGGTTAGGTAATGAGGGAAATATTACAGACCTTATGCCATAGAGTCTCCATTCAATAGGTTAAATTTAATTAAACAAACCTTGATTGCATGCCCCCTATATGGAAAAAAAACAATGCGAGACTGTTATAAAATGACAAAGGCCACAATTCCTGTCCTCAAGCACCATCTATGCTCCTTATAACATGTTACCTACATAAAAGGTACTAAAGAAAGGGTCAGAGCACACTTCCTTTTTTGGAAGTGATATGAGAGTTGAGTCCAGGGGAAGAAAGAAAGAGCATCTCCAGCTTTTAGATTAGATGGTGGAAAAACACAAATGGGAGATGGAATGTCAAGGTTGCGGAGTAGCTGGTTGCTCTGTGGCTGGGATGTAAAGTAAATAAAAAAGTTAGGATGGAGCCAGACTGTGAAAACCTCAGTGCTTTTCTGAAGAATTAGTGTTTTTCTAGATGCTAAACACTAAAGGATCCACTTCACAGTTTTGAGCAGAAAAGTGAAGTCAGACACATGATGTCAATTTGACATCAAGATAGACTATATATTGAAGAGGGGAAACCTTCAGACAATCAGGAGGCCATTGCAATAGCCCAGACAAGAGGAGATGAGGTCCTGAACTAGAGTAATGACTATGACTGGAGGGGAAGGGATAGATACAACAGTTGTTGAAAAGATAGAATCAATAGGATTTGGCAAGTGATTGAATGTGGGAATGGTGGGAAAAGGAGGATAATAGATTGTTGATGACTTCTGAACAGAGCAGTTTGAATCAGATGATGGGGTTGAGAGCCCTATTAAAAATGTTGTGTAATGTTTAACATACATTGAATTACTTGCCCTGTAGGGGAGGGGGGGAAGGAAAGAAAAAAAAAATTAGAACACAGAGTTTTGCAAGGGTGAACGTTGAAAATTATCTGTGCATATGTTTTGAAAATAAAAGGTTTAATTTAAAAAATGTGCAAAGAACCAAAGTAAAGAAGTAGAGCTAATGAGTATAAATTAATTATTTATTTCTAAGAGTTTGACTCTATAAGAGAAAGTTATAGAATAACTAGGAAAAAACATTTTATTAAACATGGTGAAGGAAAATTACTAAAAATTACAAAAAAAAGCTACACCCCACCCAGAAAACTGGCAAAAGATATTCAGGAACAGAGGGACCCTGGAAAGACAGTGACATGCCCCTTGACCTAGAGATCCCACTATTAAGTACATCATCCAAAGAGATCAAAGATAGAATAAAAATCCAATAGACTTGAAAAATGTTCACAACACTTTTGCGTTAATAAAGAATAGTAAGCAATGTAGATGTCCATCATTTGGATAATAACCACATTAATTGTAGTGCATGAAGGTAATGCAAGATTGCTGAATTACAGGAAAGAGTAGATGTGAGGAATTCAGAGAAGCACGAGAAAAATTAAAGGAATTGAGGCAGTGTCATGAATAGAACCCATAAAACAAAATATATAATGACAACATAATGGATGGCGAAAGTAGAATAAGCAACAAAACCTCATAATATTGTGTAATTACAATGACCATCTTGATTTAAAAGAAGAAATGACTATCCCTTCTTTGCGAGATGGGAATTATGGCTGTGGAACATTGCATACACTTTCATTCTCGGTTGCATCAATTGATTTTCCTGCTCTGTTCTCTTTCCTTCTCTTCTTAAAACATTTGCTACAAGTGATAGATGAGGAAAGGAAGGAAAGATGAATATGGATATATAGATATGTGTATATACACATATTAAAGTGTATTAAAGTGACATTAAAAACAGATTTTTGAAAGTTTAGAGAGAGAACCAAAAACATTTTTCGGCAGCAGAAAGTTTGCAAGAATTGACGAGGGTTTGAGAATGAGAGTAAGATCTAAAAGGAACACGAAAGCAAAGGATTCAGTAGAATCCAAGTCAATCTTGACAAGAGTAAGGGCCATGTCTCTTTCAAAGAGCACAAACTTTTTAATGCTCTGTATATGTGAGGTTCGGGCACTTTTCAGTAGAGCCCAATATGACAATCCAAATATGCACAATATAAATGACACACAGGGAAAATAACCTATGGATAACAGTCTCCCTAAAACATATTTCTGCACTAAGAAGAGGGTTTGCCTGTCCTGTTAGAGGCAGTTAGGTGACACAATAATAAAGTACTAGGCCAGAAGTCATATGGCCTCAGATGCTTACTAGCTGTGTGGCTCTGGACAAATGATTTAATCTCTATTTGCCTCAGTTTCCTCACCTGTAAAATGAAGATAATAATTACACCTATCTTGCAGAACAGTTTTGATGAACCAATGAGATAAATAACTGTAAAGTAACACAGTGCCTGGCATGTTGAAAGTGCTATGTAAATATTGACTTCTACTACTACTACTACTAATTTTTTATTTTACCTTCCATGGTTGTTTCTACACACACACACACACACACACAGCGCAACTACAGCACGATACTCACCCAGAGTCTACTTCTGCCTGCTATCATCTAATCTTAGAATAATTGCTCCCAACCATACCCATTGGCTAGCCTTACAGCTAGGTGCCCTAACTTCCTTGAATTATGGACAAGAAACTAGTTGCTCAGTATAGTAAAGATTCTAAGTCTTCTTAAAAAAATTAGATTTTACTTTCCTTGTTTGTTCCACCAATCCATCACATTCTCAGTATTGGAAAAGTAATATAATTAAGCATTCTTGGCTTTGACTGATATAGAAATACACATCAGAAAACAATTCTGTTGAACATAAGCAGAAAAGTTCACTGTGGTCTGCACAACACAAACAATAGAAGTGTAGTCGTGTTTATTTTCATTGCCATAAAGAGAAATAATTAAAATGTTCCCAGAAGGAAAAAAAAGAAAAACAAATCTGGGAAGCCTCAGAAATAGCCAATTTGAGCATTTGTAACATCAACGAATAAGGATTCAGCACCTTACACAGATTTGTGCCTAGTCATGAGATGAAGAAGTCTCATTAATGAAAGTGGCGGTGGTCTGGATGCAGGACAGGGGGCAGTGAGAAGGGAAGTGTCTGGAGGCCAGTGTTAGATGGGTAACTCCTGGCTAGCCCAGGAAAATGGTGCCTGCACAGATCATATATGTGTAATTTTCCATACTTACAATCATTACTAGAGTGAAATCTCTGTGAATAACAAGAAAGAAAACTCCATAATGATAATCAGACAACTTCCATAACAAGCATAGAACATCATCTGATCCCACTCCAGGAAACCTTCCTGAGGTGCCCACTGTATAATAGCATTGCCTTTTTTGTTCTCCTTAAGCTTATCATCAACACCAATGGGAATGAATGGCTTTGGAATCTGATGATTTCCAATCACCTTCCTCTTAGAGAGTATATAGATGCCTTCCACCATCTGAAGAAATAAATACTCAGCCAGGATTCACACAGTCCCTCCTCACCTCTCACTGTTACAGTGAATGACTTCCCCACTTACATACACACACACACACACACCACTAAATATATATAATGTTTATTATAAATTATATACATCTGTATATACATATATGCCCACATATGTATGTGTACTAACTACATATATATTTATACCAGACGTACATGTGGGTATAGGAAATAGACCACAGATGCATGTACGATAGATACATAGATTGCATATTGTTTATCTACACAGGGTTATTTGCATATTCTCTTCCTCCATTATACCATGAGCTCCTTGAAGGCAATGACCATCTTTTGCCTTTCATGGGTGCTTAGCTCATTGCCTGGCACATGGGCGATGCTTCCTATATCGATTACCCATTATTGGCGCCAATTTGATTCTGACCGACTTCTCCCAACGTGCCCCATCATTCCTCTGACTTATCCCCAAACTTTCTTTTTTGGCATTTCCGATCATGGCATTCCACTCTAAGCCCAGACCTTTACCCAGATTGCTTGGCAACAGTACAGTGGGGCCAAATTGGCGGTCATCCCTTGGAGCACCGTGTTTCCCCAGAAGTAATCAAATTACTGCCTCAGACTCCATGGAGTTTCCTGTCATCCCGGCACCCACCACAACCAGCAGCGCTCCTTCCTTCTCTCTGCCTCAGAATCCCTAGCTTCCATTGAAGCTTTGCTATGGACTACTGGAAACCTTCCCTTACCAAAGGAGTTAACACATATAAAGCAATTCAGAAACCTTAACCTACTACTTACTAGTTTGTTATACATAGTGTGTTGTCATATAGCTACATACATTTATTATTATCCCTTCCTACATTAGTATGGTCTTCTTTCTCAAATGATCTTGTAGTTACTAACGCCCAGTAGAATATAATCCCTTTGGGGGCAGAAACTATTACTTTTTATCTCTGTATCCTCAACATGTAGTGCCAAATAGAATGCTGAACAACTGCTCCATAGATTACGTTGCCTCAGTGATGATATAATTCAAGTCATGGATGACCCTTTGAATACTCATTCACACAGAGATTCAGGCAGTCACCCGGGTACCACATCTGCAGAGACACCCCAGATGTGCAGACACACAAATACTACCTGCTTTCCACGTGTGGAACCAGCAAGGAAGAAGGTTGCTCTGGTGTTCCTTGGGGGAGGAGAGGGAAACTGTCCGTCAAAGGGACCCTTTTCCTTTGGTTGTGTTCTCCAAGCTCATCTTCATTTTCTTGAAGATGCTCCCTGAGCACAAGCCAAGGCATCCGGTCCCCCCCAGGACTGGACAAAAATTCATATTCACGCTGGTTGTGTGGTACGGACAGGCGAGCTGGACTTGGAAGCAAGAAGCAAGTGGGGACACCAGATGGAAATCTGAGCCTGGGAAGCTGTGGGCCATGAGCATTCACCCATATCTAATGTTTCCCTTATTTGCACCATCCTTCTCACCAGTGGCCTCAGGCCAAACTACATATGCTTCAACTCTACTAAATTTTTAAAACTCATTTTGTACATGTGTTAGGCAAGTGGGGTTAAGTGATTTGCCCAAGGTCACGCAGCTAGGAAGTGTTAAAAGTCTGAGGCCAGATTTGAACTTGAGTCCTCCCGACTTCAGGGCCAGTGCTCCATTCACTGCACCATCCAACTGTCCCATACCCTTCAACTTTATCAGAGTTCTTGTAGTCACGAAATGGAGTTTGGGGTCCTAAGAAATAACTTCATTAGAAACCATCCAACTACTGCCAGTGGTGTTTCCTTAGATAGATATGTCCCCTAGAACTGAACACAATTTTCCTTGTCTGAAGGACAAGGATAAGGAATCTATGACCTTGGCTCTGGGAACTTTGCTTCACATAATGCTGCCCCATTTGATGACTCACATTGAGCCTGCCATTCAATAAAACAACAATATTCAGACATCATTATCTAACCGTGTTTCTCCAGTCTTATGCTTATGAGGTTGAGTTTTGGACCCACATGTAAGACTTGACATTTTCCCCTTATTAAATTTCATCTGATTGGATGCAGCCCAATGCCCAGATTTGTGAAGACCTTTGGGAGCCTACCATTATGATCTGTGAAATGAAAAGCGGTCCACGACACCGATTTTAAACAATGCCATCTTCCTTTCATGTTGGAAACATTGGTGTGGTATCATACTGAGGCCCAGGGTCCTTTTCTGGGTGATTTCATTTTTTTTATTTTCCCCTACAGCTTCCAAACCAGTAGACTGGAAACTCTGCACGGGAACCGTCCCGAACACCACTCAGCTCTGCCACATTCCCTGCCCTGTTGAGTGTGCAGTGTCAGCATGGTCGGCCTGGGGACCTTGTACCTTCGAAAACTGTAATGACCAGCAGGGCAAGAAAGGTAGGCGACTCTCTCACTTTCATCAGGCCTTCTGCAGCAGAACTTGCTCTTTAACCTTTAGGCTTTCTGTCCACTGTGCTTAGCACAGTCCTGAGTACATTGTAAAGATTTTGAAGTGATTTAACATCCAAGACCATGAGTCAAGAAGAAGAACTCTTCATAACTGGAGAAGACCCGTGTCAGAAGGTGACTTAAAAGTGAAGTGCGAGGGATGGCAGTGATAGCTCATAGCATGGGGGAGCTGCCTCCATTCACATCCCATTACAGCACACAGCCCCAATAACAGGGATACCTTTCTTTCAGGCTGCCATCTCCAGGCTTGAGCTCAGGGCCTCGTGCAGAATAGCTGCTGAATCAGTGTCTGTAGAATTGAATTAAAGAGGCTGGACATGCAATGATGAAGTGGCTCATCATGTCACGGAGGGAACCGAAGTCTCATCAATTCAGAATGTATCTTCCTTTGTGTGAGAAGATGTCTCAGGAGATATGACAAATTTTAGAATCCACGAGTACTACTAAAGGTGGTGCTTAGTATGCAAAAAAGGAGTTAGAGTCCTTGAAAAAATAAGGAAATGAGAATACATTACAAATGTGGGATCTGGTTACCCATCAACCTCTCTTATTCAGGTCACAACTGCAAAGTGCTCCCCCAAAAAGAGGTTTCTGAGCAGTTAAAAAAAAGTCACCAGCTTATTCAGAGTATAGAGTCTTAGACATTTTCTCAGGACCTACTTTCATTTCACACATATTTGAGCAAAAGTTGGACACCACCTGTCTGTAGTATATTATAGTAAGGATTCCTTCCATGTATAGCCTGGCCAGATGGTCAATGATGTTCCTTCCAACTCTCAGGTTCTGTGAATTTTCATAACCTTGGTGAACCAGTTCCTTAGCCTATAGAAAAGTGAAATTAGTTTAGTTTCATTTAATTTAGAAGGAAAGAAAAAGATGATATATAGTCCCAGCAAAGGATGCTATGAATAAAATATTAAAGGTATCCAAGAGAGAAGAAAAGACTCTATAGAGTCCCAGGCTACAATGGATAAGGCAAAGATTTCTTCCTAGTTCCTGATGGCTTCACTGTATTATACACAATGGTGTGTTTGGCAGGAATCATTAAAAGATAATTAAAAGATGTTCAATTACTCTGACACAAGGAACCAGGTTACATTTAAGAAAGTTTCCCTTCAAATAGTTAAAATTTAAAATAGCTTTGGTATTCAAAGTTGGAAAAAGCTGGAGCACTCCAGAAAACTCAGGCACCCAGTGGGATATTACCATAGCTGAAGGTAGGCGATGCATCTGTCTGCCTGGCTGGCTCCAAGATCAGTGGGTGTCAGGTGCATACATTATCCCATGGGAACACCAACTACGACATACGTGCCTGGCAAATGGTTAAATCGTTTAAACCTCTAAGATCAGATTGCATACTTGAAAGACAGCATTGAATTGTGGTTAGAACTTTGGAACTAGAATGAAGAAAACCTGGATTCAAATCTCACTCCTAACACGTACTAGTGGGATGTGATGGTAGTCAATATCTGAGCCACTCTTTCTTCATTTATAAGACAGACTACTTGAGAGGAAGTGTATGTTGCGTTGGGTAATAAATGCAAAATAGTTGCCAACTTGTATTGATAGAGGGCATTGTCTATAGTGAAATCAGAGATCCAATCTCCGTCCCTTGATTTAGCTCCCTCTAGGATTATTGTTAGGCCTTGCTTCAATCCCTTAAGTGAAGAATCTCGCTCTGAGCAGCAGAATTCCCGTTCTGACTCCTTAAGGACTGTGCCTCCTGGAGTTGTCCATTGTACTCGACCATTCACTGACCAAACTTTTTCCTTCCCAAACTCTTCAGGCTTTAAGCTGAGGAAGCGGAGGATTACTAACGAGCCTACTGGAGGATCCGGAGGGACTAGTAACTGCCCTCACTTGCTGGAAGCCATCCCCTGTGAAGAGCCTTCCTGCTACGATTGGAAGGCGGTGAAGCTTGGGGACTGCGAGCCGGACAATGGAAAGCAGTGTGGTCCCGGGACGCAAGCGCAGGAGGTGGTCTGCATCGACAGTGATGGTAAGACTGAGTCGCCCAAGTAGAATGATGGCCGCTGAGTCTTGTGTGGAGTTCTGAACAAGACACTTCCAGTTCTCGGGGGCAGAAATATTACAGTCAGGGCTTTGGGGATTCAGAAGGATCTTTTCGTTTGGAATCTGTGGTGTGAAACACAACCAACTCAGTGACAGAGGCCCGAAATACAAGGGACACACTCGAAAATAAGAAACCCCTAAATGTGCTAGGTGACCACCGGGGATAAGATGATGGCAATGCTCACTGTGAATCAGAATGGGGGAAAATGTGCTTGTTTTGGTCTTGCCTCATCTGTTTGAGATCAGACCCGGGACTTCACTGCTGCTAGGAGTCCTTGTAAAGGACCAACCATCACCAGTGAAGGAGTTCCCAGCAACTTCCTCAGGGTAACGCTGCCATCGTGTATTAGCCATCATTTGAAGCCATGCCAGCTCTCTCTTCCCAGAACCACACTGCCTCTCTAGCTTCAGCTCCCAGATCACTTTGTCTTCTCCCTTTTGATACAGGGATGTAACAAACTGGCTTCAGTGCCAGTTCCCCGATAATAATTTGCCTCAGGACCCTGTGGAAGCACCTAGCATCCAAAAGTGGTCTGGATCCAAACCTTGGTCAGAGCAGAGGGTGAGGGGATGGTTCCTCGTCCCAGAAAATTGATAATTGTTGCTTGGGTACAATTTCCATAGCCTTTGGTGATGGCACACGTGGCACAATGGCTGGCCCATGATTAACTGAAGCTCTTCCCCCTGTTATACAGTTCTTTTCCTCCTCCTCCCAGGATCCAAACTGGCCTGTTGAGCATTCCATTGGTACTGTAGTCTCCCAGGGCTCCCTCCTCCAGAGTTCTAAACTAAACCTTTGGAAAATAATCTGAGACCTTTTATCACAAAAGAGTCCTGGATGTGGCTTGGGGTCCAATGATGTCCTCTGGATAGCCAAGAATACCATAGGAGGGGTAATACACAACATCCCCACCAAGGAGCTAGATGCTATTATTACTCCTATTTTACAGATGAGGAAATTGAGGTACATTGAGGTTAAATGACTTGCCTGGGGTCTCTAAGGCAGGATTCCAATTTAGGTCATCCTCACTTTAGGTCAGGTATCCTGCACTGCAAAATAATTGGCTCAGGGCGGGGTGGTACTAGTTTCAGCTTTGAGATGAACTAGCTCTGTACCCCTGAGCCAATTATTTCCCATCTCTGAGTTACATTTTCTCCATATTTCAAATAAGGGAGGTTGGACTTAACTGCCACCACAGTCCTTCCTTGCTCAAATGTTTGGATTCCATGGCTATTAGAACAGCATGCCCAGAAAACTGGGCCCTGGGGCCTGGAACCATGATGATGAGGTCTGTTTGGAGACGAGGCAGAAACATTCGGGGCTCCCTCAGGGATGATGGAACATCTGGCAACTGTCATCACCGCTCCCTTCCTATTTGCTTTCAGTGAGTACAATCGTTCCCTCCTGTGGCTCACAATAAGTGTTCTGAGCAGAAAGCTGTCCTCTGGGGTAGGAAGCTCAGTGCTGCCATGGAGAAATGGTTTACCTTTAGGCTTAGCAATTCTCTCTCTTCCCCTGATCCAAGGCACATACGTGGTAAGCCTTAAAGAAAAGGCAAACAGGCCCACTCTTTGGTATTGTGGGAAGGGAAGGAAAAGGGGGCTCCTATGATCTTGTTGTGGGTATGGGCTTTTCTGGCCTCTTGAGAGAGCAAAGTTCAAGTCCTTGGATGCACAGGTCAGATTGAGGAGCCAGAGAGGAGGCTACCTCTTACCCAGCATGCCCCATATGTCCATGAGCTACCTGGTGTCCAATCCTATAGAGTCTACCTATTTCTAAGTTAAGTTAATGCATGGTGAGTGTTCCCACTGCAATGAAAAAAGCCCACACTGGGCTATTAGCTTTTAATTTCTATAGAAATTCATGTTAATACAGTGAAGAGAGCAATGGACTAGTAGTCAGAACACTTTGGTTCCAATCTCAGCTGTGCTCACTCCTATTTGTGGGCCTCTGTTTCTACAACTGTACAATGAGGAGGCAAACAGCCTCTTCTTAATACTAAAAGTATTAAAAGTCTCTTAGAGCTCTAAAGCTTGTGATCTTGGGACCCAGAACACTGCAGGCTGGTCCTTCAATGTCAAATGAACAATAGAGAGCCTTCACGGCTGGCTTCTTGGTTGTAGAAAGTGCAAACTTATTTAAAAAACACTCATGTAATTTGCTCGTTCCAACATTCAGAATCTCACAATCCCACTTCTTCTTTTCAGTTGTGAGTCAGGATATCATACTTCTTGATTAGTCCATACAAGGAATCAAACAACTTCTCTCTTTTCCCCCTTTCCCCTCCTCTCTCCATTCCCCCCTCTCTGTCCCTGCATTTCTCTCTGTCTCTCTTTCTCTGTGTGTCTGTCCGTCTCTCTTTCTCTGTGTGTCTGTCCGTCTCTCTTTCTCTGTGTGTCTGTCCGTCTCTCTTTCTCTGTGTGTCTGTCCGTCTCTCTTTCTCTGTCTGTCTGTCCGTCTCTCTTTCTCTGTCTGTCTGTCCGTCTCTCTTTCTCTGTCTGTCTGTCCGTCTCTCTTTCTCTGTCTGTCTGTCCGTCTCTCTTTCTCTGTCTGTCTGTCCGTCCCTCTTTCTCTGTCTGTCTGTCCGTCCCTCTTTCTCTGTCTGTCTGTCCGTCCCTCTTTCTCTGTCTGTCTGTCCGTCCCTCTTGCTCTCTGTGTGTCTGTCTGTCCGTCCCTCTTTCTCTCTGTGTGTCTGTCTGTCCGTCCCTCTTTCTCTCTGTGTGTCTGTCTGTCCGTCCCTCTTTCTCTCTGTGTGTCTGTCTGTCCGTCCCTCTTTCTCTCTGTGTGTCTGTCTGTCCGTCCCTCTTGCTCTCTGTGTGTCTGTCTGTCCGTCCCTCTTGCTCTCTGTGTGTCTGTCTGTCCGTCCCTCTTTCTCTCTGTGTGTCTGTCTGTCCGTCCCTCTTTCTCTCTGTGTGTCTGTCTGTCCGTCCCTCTTTCTCTCTGTGTGTCTGTCCGTCCCTCTTTCTCTCTGTGTGTCTGTCCGTCCCTCTTTCTCTGTGTGTGTCTGTCCGTCCCTCTTTCTCTGTGTGTCTGTCCGTCCCTCTTTCTCTGTGTGTGTCTCTTTCTGTGTGTCTCTTTCTGTGTGTCTCTCTGTTTCTCTGTCTCTCTCTCACACATAAACACACATTCACACACACACACACACACACACACACACACACAGTTTTACCTTTCAATATAAGGTAGAATTTCCTCCAATACATGGATCAATTCATAGATGATTCAATCAATCAATTCAATCAATTAAAGAAGGAAAACTTTTGTGACTTAAGAGAAATCTGGGGATCTTCTCAGAGTGGACATTTTTCAGTATAAATGGGCAGCTAGCTCAGGGGCCAAGTGGAGGACTATAAATAACCTTCCTCCTGGATGAGCCAGGGGGGAGTAGGGACGGGGTCACCTAATAAGAGATTAGCAGCTGCACCAAATGTTGCTCTGTAATTAAATCAGGCAGAGGGAATTGGAGTTGATTACTTCTGCAGACTCTTCCCAATACAAATGCTTGAGCTGGGGCTATAGATTTTGTTTTGTAATTGAGTTGAGATTCAACTGTGGAACTACGGAATTAGGGCATCTGCCTGATTTCGGTTTGTGGAGTAAATAGGATAGGAAGCTGTTTCCTTCCACCAGACCCTTGCATCTTCCAAATTCGGGTGTTAATTAATCCAATTAAACTCAGGAAACATTCTAATTAAATGCCTTCTTTTCATTTTCCTGAAATGATTGTTCAGAATTTTAGTATTAATACTTTCAGAGACTATTGAATCAAAGACCGATAGCATAAAGAGAGGATTTACTCAGGTCCCCAGAAGACAAGAGGTTAACTCAAAGTTACTTGGCTACTTGGATTTTTCTCACCTTTTCCATATCATGTGAGAATCAGGCAGAACTAAGAATAATGCTAACGAGTTTATAGAGTTCCGATTCTGTGACTATGAAAGGATCCACTTCTTTAGCTGCCCTAAGAGAAGGAGGAGACTTTCCAGAATCCTAAGACCAACGTAGAGGTCAAGAGTCACCCAGTACCTTCAGAGAATGCAAGCCTTAGACATTGTAGGAGAATTCATCTTAATTCAGAATTCATCTTTAGGACAAGGTTTTCTTGACCTCTGAGGACTAGAAAGTCAAACTTTTAAGGTTGGCCCATCCCTTACCAAGCACAAACTGATGTCCATTTGGTCCTCAACTATTCACCCAGTCTTTTGTCTCACCTTGGACACATCCAGTTCCTTTATGGGCAAAAATCCTTTAGAAAAACAAGGTTTTTGAACACAAGCAAAGGTTCTTTTGCCACAGAGTCAACATTCAAGACAAACAGGCAGAAAGCAATGGGCTTTTTCTCTCTACTTATTTATCTGCTCCTGGTCCTTGCAACAATGGAGGTGGTGGTAGTTTCTTGAAGAGGACCATGACATCAGAGAGATGACGCTGACATGCAAGTGCATTGAATTTAAGTGAGGAAGGCTGTGCAAGGTTACCTGCCTCACTTTCCCCTCTAGAGCCATCTGAGTCCAGTAGCAAGATACAAATCAAGACAACTGAAGATGGCTCTGGATGAAATGGGAGAGCTTGTTCTTTTTAAGCTAGAGTCTTTAGCTTGCCACACCAAATTCCCACTAAAGCTCTCTTTCTTCTCCTAGACCTTCTACACATAATAAAGAAGGAGGAGGAAAAGAAGGAAAAGAAAGGGAAAGGAAAAAAGAAAGGGAAAGGGAAAGGGAAAGGGAAAAGATGGATCACTGTGCCTGAGAGAGGCTTGATCTATGCTACCACTCAGTATGTTGTTTCCCAGATTATTTGGAGTTATATAGCAGGATCAGTTCTCAGTAAACTGGAAGTTATCAAAAGTTCTCTGAACTTTCTGAATAGTCAAGAAGAGAGGTACAAAGAAGGGATTGTAAGGATAGAAAATAAATTTCTCTTCATATCCACTTTCCTCCATCCTGAAACTAAGGAACATTTTGCTTTTGCCTTTGTTTTCCTAACATCTCCCATAGTGCCTGATGCATGGAAGGCATTTAGCTTTTCACTTTAACTACACTAATCACCACCATTTTCTCTGAGGCAGCTTGATAGCATTGAGTCATAAAGTGAGAAAAAAATAACTTCAAATCCCACCTCAGACCTTGCTAGCTGTGTGATCCAGGGTAAGTCTTTATATGCATAAGATAGAGAGATGTCGAGCAATCAATAGCAGACTCATATGGCTTCAGAGTGGCAGAGTTGGCAGACTCAAAGATTGTTTCATTAGGGAATTCAGCAGGTCATATAAAATATGACTTTCTTAGAGTGGGATTCCCAAAGGGTCTCATCCCTACCCCCAACCCAGCAGCAAACAGATTAGATTTGGCCCAGCCTGCATCAGGATTCAGGTTGTCTTGTGAGAATGGGGAATGAGAGTCCAGTATACCTCCTCTCTAGCCTTCCTGTCTCGTTGCAGTGCAATCCCTTCCTCACTGAGCTAGAAATATCCATTATGTCCGAGGCTATCTGCCAGCTGCTGGCTCTTAGTAGAGAATTCAATGACTTAAGGATCACCCTTTGTACTAGTAGTCTTGGCTACACACTCTATATGTAATGGTCTTCCAATACCTTCTAGGAGGCAGTTGCTTTCAAAGATACAATGGGAAGTCACAGGGTCTGAGCATATCATTCTCCCTTCCAAAGTTCCTGATATTTGCTACTTTGATACAATACAATACCTCAATAGCTTTCAATATTTACTGTGGCTTAGAATGTGAAGTTTGCAAAATTAGAACAACTGCTGCTCTTTAGTATTGGGATTGTCTCCATTTTCAAACTTTTTGATGGCAACCTTCACTGAAACCTGAGAATTTCATCCTCCTCCTCCTCCAATGGAGAGGCAAGGACCAGTCACTACCTGAACTCCCTTTAGGTCAGTACTGGAGAAGAGAAGGAACCCTATAGGTGGCTAGGTTTCTGTGAAGGACAGGAGGACAAGCAGGACAGAAAAGGAGGGCCAGCTTAGAACTTAGCTCAGTTCCTCAGAAAAATATCTCTGTCACTGTGACATGCATGGCTGCCCTCCAGAAGTGGAAGCAACTTCAGAACGAAGATTAACCCGCCATTACATGGGAAATGCTGATGCTTTAAGCACAGAGAGCAAGGCTATAACTAGATTGTTTTCTCCATAATGCACCCTATAAATCAAGAGAGAATTTCCTCTTCCTGTAAGTTGGTGTGTCATTAAATGTGTTCAGAATGTAATTATCTGGGGTATTCGATTTAACTCGAAGGTCTCTCATTTTACCATCAGGCTCAAGTGCCAGGTTTGGAGGGAGGGCTTCATATAATTAGCTCCTGAGTTTTTATTCAATGTGCTAGAAAGACAAAAGTCATTAAAGCCTCCCAGACAGTCCAGAACAAGAGAATCTCTTTCCCCATCACAGGAGATTACAGAAGACCCTCTTTAGCAGTTTACAGGAATCTCCATTTTTATTTAGATTGAAGAAATGTGGCTTAACATTTTGGTCTATTTATGATATAAAAGTTGTTGTTATCCTTCATAATTGAAGAGGACCAATTTTGACTTCACTATGTTAGGGTCAATGAACAGTGGCTCCAGCTGTAGTAGATCAGACCAATAGAAGCTGGGAAGACTACTACAGACTGGCCACAGATAATCCCTCTAAACCTTGGGAATGGAAATGGCTCAAAATTTGTGCTTTTCACTTTTTTTGAACTACTGCAGATCTGCTTTGCTCACAGAGCACTCACTTTGTGTCTAGGTTCTGTGTCTTTGCTACCTTAAAGTGCTGCTGTTGATATTTTGTTTTATTCTGCCTTTCAGAGCAGAAGGGAAGAATCAAAAGGGTGAACAATCAAGGCTAGTCGTAGGCAAGGACATGGGTTCATTTTTTCATGCAAGTTAAAATTGCTTTCTAGGACAGTCGGACCATCCCACAGCTTCATCAGCAATGTACTCACATCTGTCTTACTGTTCCCTCTCCAATATTTAGTTTCCTTTTTTGTCATCTTTGTCAACTTTCTAGGTGGGAAGTGATACTTCAGAATTATTTTAGTTTACTTTTTTTCTTTTAGTGGTGATTTAAAGCATTTTCCCATAGTTATCAAGAAGTTGGGATTTTTTAAATGTGTTCAGTTTTCTGATTTTTGCTTATTGAGTCCAGTAATTGACAAACTTCAGCCCATCTCAGGGCCAAATGAAGTTTGAGTTAAGATTTTTACAATTTTAAATAAAATTTATTGTATGTAAAAAAAAAACGTTCTTAGACCATACAGAAATAGATGATGGGCAGAATGTGGCCATGGAGTAATAGTTTGCCACACTTGAGTCAGCCATTGTTTTTCTTTTTCTCTCTGTCTCTCTGTCCCTATCTGTCTCTGTGTCTGGTTCTCTGCCTCTTTGTTTCTCTTTGTTTCTTTGTGTGAATCTCTTTCTGTCTCTCTGTTTCTGTCTGTCTCTGTGTGTCTCTCAATCTTTCTGTGTCTCTGTCTTTGTGTCCCTATCTCTATGTGTGAATCTCTTCATGTGTCTCCCTCTTTGTCTCTGTTTTGGCTCTGTCTCTTTCTATCTGTCTTTTGCTTTTCTACTTGAATCAGTCTTGAATCATCCCAATGATTGGAGCTTTGTAATATAGCCTGGTATCCTGTAGTAGTATTTCCTCTATTCATACCCCCCATTATTTCCCCTGAGATTCTGGGCCTTGTTTTTCACCAAATGAATTTTTTTTTGTTATTTGGCCTGTTCTATAAAAAAGATCCCCTTGGTAGTTTGACCAGGTAGCTCTCTGTTTCTTTACAAAGAGAAAGCCAAAAATAAATATAAATCCAGTTAGAGCCAGAAGTTGTATTTGATATGAAAGCTCTGAGGATTCATCTCCCATATAGGTAGCATAATTCACCACCAAGAGGCCCAAGTACTTGCCCTGGCATCTTGCAGGATTGGAGCCTCCCAGGGTCCCTCCCAAGACAGTTAGACTTGACCCCTTACCTGAAGGAAGGTGGCTGATCACCTGGATTTTGCCCATAGCAGCTATTTCAGGGGGAACCTGAGACTTAAACTGGCCTTTAGATTGCCCCAAGCTCCTGTGACTTGTAAGCAGCCTCCCTTAGTCCATTTCACTGTATTCCATGCCTTCCCTTTGAATGTCCCTAAATCAACAATTTGTATGTTTTGCTTAATTTTTCCTTTGCAACAAGCAAGGGCTTGATACTGTGAATCTGGAGCTCTATTTAGAAAGGGCTGGGACATGGATACATTTTCTTGAAAAGAAAGCAGGAAAGCTAGGCCACGACTCTCTGGGTGGGCCGTCTTAACAGCCACAAAATGACTTAAAATTTGCCTCATTTACAGCTGAATTGACCCTGGATGATGTCTCCAGAAACCTTAGAAAATACCCCAGTCACCTCTGTACACTCCCAATTCACAGATGAGAGATGGGGAGGATAAAAAAAAGCATTGATTAAGTACCTACTATGTACAGCACACTGCTAATCACTAATTTGGAGTGGATGCTATTTAAAATCCAGAAAAAGTGAAAGAAATGAGCCCTCCCACAATATACCCAACCACCTGCTGCAATTCCCCTGTTTTTTAAACTAGGCAAACAGGGGCAGGGGACGTGTGAAGGGGGTTTGCTTGGCAGCTAGCGCCAGTCCAGTCATCGTCCCATTGAACAAACAAGAACAGTCAGTTTGTTAAGCATCCCCACGGCCTTCACTCAGGAAGACGCCCTCTTTACCCCACAGAGATCTCAGGTCTCTGATCAAAGGCAACTCACTTTAATGAAGCAGAGCCAGCAAGCTAAGGGCTAAAGGGAAGACGGGGGAACATTCAAGGCAGGGCCAATAGCCGGTCCAAAGGTCGGAAAGATGGAGTGTCGTGTGCAAGCAACAGTGAGGCTAGTGGGGCTGCATCCTATAGAGCAGAGAGGAAATCGCAGAAGGGATTGGAAGGCAGGAAGGGGGCCCACAGCCACAAGAGGATTTTAGATCTGATTCTTAAATGCAAAGCCACTGGAGTTTGCTGATTGGAAGAAGGGGGAGAAGGCGACATAGACCTGACAACTGAGTGGACAAGGATGAGTGGAGAGGGCAGACTGGAAGCAGGCAGGAACTTCCCCTCCATCCCAGCAGCTGGGAAGATAAGAGTCTGCACTGGGGTGGGGCAATGTCAAAAAAGAAGGGAGCATTTTCAAGAGACGTAGGAAAGGTAGAAAGGACAATATTTGACCATAATCTGCTGTCAACCTAAGGGACTGGGAGAGCAGCTTGACACCCCTGCTGTATGTACACAAGATTCCTCAGAGGACACCAAATGCATGTGATCACCTTCCTAAAGCAGGAGACTCTTCACCCGCAGGACATATGGGCACACACGAGGGACAATTCCCAGGGGGGCTGGCTCTCCACAGCTTCAGTGGCTCACTGTAACAAAGCCCCTGGATGCTTCTAGCCTTTCTTCACATGAAATACTGTCCATTTTCAAAAGACCTGGTCTAAAACAGCAGCCATGGCTGCATTGTGATGTCCTGCTTAGGAGTGTCTGGAATGGGCAGAAACACTTACATCCCAATAGTTCCTCCTGATCCCTGCCTAACCTTGTACCTCTAGTGCAGAAAACCTGATATACTTGGAAAGAAACCTATGGTGATGAGCAAGGTGCCCTGGTTAGCCATTAAGAGCAGCCAATGCGCCCATGTACTGAGCTCACCTCTCCATGGGAAGCACTCACACAGGATGGAGAATAGGTATAGGAGCTGTGGTCTTCCAATCCCAATGGGAGTGGCCAAAGCGGGAGGGAAAGACAAAGAAGGAGCTCTCAGTGGCAACTCTTTTATCCCTGGTTCCGCCTTCCCCTCCTTGTAATTCACTCACATGTTAAGATATCACCCTTCCAATGTCACTGGTCCTCTGAGATTTAAGGATCAACAATAAATAAATGAACAACATCCCTGGTTCCACTTTGTGGGAAAATTCTGATGTCTCCATAAAAGGAGACATTCCCATCCCTAGCTCTCTCCTTCTCCATAACCAAAGGCAGATGCTTTCCAGATTTTACTTTGACAGAGAGGAAATATAATGTGTACCAGATGTATCCAGCTAGCTATTGCTGGCATTCACAAATTTACGATTCCCAAATAGCCAGAAACTAGGACTGCCTGTTTCTAGAAGAGAGGCCCAGGCCTTCCTGTCCAGAGGGCTTTTATCCTGACCCATCCAAGGCCTCCTGGAATCGCCCTTTTAAGTGGAGAATTTTAAAAGGCCATGACTCTCTCAGTGCTGAATGGTCAGGGGTGAGGATCAATCAATTAATAGGCATCTATTAAGCACTTACTACATACTGGGCATTATGCTGAAGATGGGATGTACAGAGAAAGGCAAAAATATTCCCTTCCCTCAACTAATTCCCAGTCTAATGGGAGAGACTATATGTAGCAACATTCTGGATAAATCCCCAAAAGATGGGAGCTAACCTTAGAGGAAAAGGAGCTAGCAGCAGGGGAGCTGTGGAGGGGGCAGATAAAGCCTCCTGGGAGATGGTGCTTAATGAAATTAGAGATATTAGAGATTCCAGGTACAAGAAACAGCCAGTCATGGAGACCAGAGGTAGAGGCTCCTGTGGGAGGGACAGAGGTGGACGAATGTGGCTGGATCCCAAAGCACATAGAGATGAGAGATGGAGAGGTGGATTAGTGAGATGGGAAGAGGACATCTTGTGAAGTGCCTTGAATTCCTACAAAGGACTGTTTCATCCTGGAGCTAGTCAGGAGCCACAGGAGCCAGGTGGGGTGACCTTGCACTGGCAACTGAAACTTCACTTGATCTTAGGAACAAGCATGGGGAAGGAGTCAGGAAGGCTGGATTGGAAGCCAGGCAGACAGGGAGAGGCGTACGGGGCTCTTTGAAATCCAGCTAGCAAGGCCAGGGCCACAACTGTCCCAGGAAGAACAGGAGAAGGCAGCCTCGTGGTGTGACGAGGACACTCTCCAAGGTACTGGCTAAGAAGAGCTAATATTTGGAAAGTGCTTGCTGGGTGAAAATGCTCCCTTCTTTCCTCTGACATTGCCCTCCCCCAGTGCTGACCCTCATCTCCCCAGCTACTGGGATGGAGGGGAAGTTCCTGCCTGCTTCCAGTCTGCCCTCTCCACCCCATCCTTCTCTACTCATCTATCAGGTCTGTCACCTTCTCCCCCTTCTTCCCATCAACAAGCTCCTCAAAACAAACAGCCCAGGCAGGTAGGTGCTATTATGGGACACATTTTACAGATGAGGAAACTGAGGCAAATTTGAATTCAGGAAGACCCAGTCCTAACACTCTGCCCACTGACTCACCTAAGTGCTCATACATGTGTGTATGTGTGAGCATAAAGCCATATCTAGCTGTATATGAATATATTCTCACACGCGTGTAAGACAAATGTTGTTACAATAGGCTTTGCCAATATTATTCAGTGCGAGAATTAGTGAAATGTCATGTGACATAGATTCTTAGAGTGGGAAGGCACCCTAGAAGCCATTTATTCAAGTCTCTTTAATGGAAGCTCAGTTCCCTTTTCCAGTCCCACAGCTTCATGGCAGAGCCAGAATCAGACATCTACTTTCCAACTCTAGTCGAGTCTCTGGCCCCGGTGCCAAGGGTGAAGAGGCCGGATTTAATCTGAGAGTTCATTACCAGCTAAGTATAAAAGAAGTAAGCAGTATTTGATGGAAAAGTGAGTCTGAGGGGGATTGGCAGATCCGGACTCCCAGGGAGCAGCAACACTTTGATAAATCATTCCATGCTAGGCTCTATGCTAGGCTTCTCTGATCTTGTCATCTCATCCTAAATCTCTTTTTACTTCCATTTTCTGAATAAAAATGAGCAATAATATAATTCTGAATAGACCCAGAGCCAGACAATGTGCCTGCAGGGCATCCCTCCGTCCTCTGGATCTCCTCTCCTCGAATCCATGGGACTTGGTTCCGTTGCTCTTCATGACTGCATAACTGGTCCCTGATGTGGGAAAATCGCCTCAAACTGGTGCTTCCAGTGGAGCATTCTGGGAAGAGTGCTGGCTGGGGACTTGAGCCCTGGATCCCCATATTTAGCTGTGTGACTTTGGGGGAAAACCTTACCCTCTGTGGGTCTTGGTTTCCTTATCTGCAAGATGAAGGGCTAAACCAGATGACCCCAGAAGTCCATTCTCAGCTCTGAATCTAAGCTTCTATTATCAGAAAAGTCACTTCTGAAGTAGCTGTCTCTGAGAGCTTCTGATCGGTCAGGATCAGACTCCAAGGGAGCTTCATCCATCCCAATTTATCAGCCGTATTGATCTTATTGTGCATGACACCGAGCCCTCGATTTATTTATGAAAAACGTTCTCACTATGAAAATACAAATCTCTTGATCCCGATTTGTCAGCCCCACTTATCCTCTTACTTTCCGCGGTTGCGTTTAACAACTGAAGGCCACAAAAATGGCGAAATGAGTTCATCTCTATTCTGCCCCGTCAGGCTTGAGTAGTGTCCGGGAGCGCAGAGCTCCATTGTGGCCGGGCTGCGGAATCTGACAGGCTGCGAGCTGCCCATCGACATAGTTCATTTGTCGACGAGCTTGTGCTTATCATGGTGCAGCCCGGTGATAAATTGCCTCCATAAATATTATTAAGCCATGAAATGGTGACAATAATGAGCCAGAGATCCTCCCAACACTCCCATTGGCCGCCTTCTGCACATCTCTGACACAGTCATTTGTGAAGGCATTTTCATTGTCTTAATTGTATGCTGCACATAAGCAGCCCCCTCCTTGTGGGCAGTGGGCCTGCTCTGTGCCCTAAAAGCACCTCAGAAAGGATGAGAAATGCCCCTGCTTCTGAACGGGTTCAGACACAGCCACAACTGAAGAATCATGAGCTAGCTCACAGGGACTTTGGAACACAGTAGGGTTACATAGCTGAACATCCACAACCAGAATTTCCCCAGGGAAAGACCAAAATCCCGCCGAGATTTTATTGAGTTTCGCATTGTGCCCTTTGGCAGCATTTTCCAGAGAAAGGCATTTTCCCAGGAGTCTTTGGGATGGTCAATACTTTTTGTCTTTTTTTCCCTAGCAGACATCTGAATAAATACTTTACTGCCATTGAAAGCTTTAGCTAGTAGTCTACCATCATGGGTGGCTGATACACCCACCACTCACAGGTAACAGCTCTTCCCCACCATTGGCTGCCATTATGATTAGGACTGCTAGATTTTGAACTCCATGAGAGAATTGACTGATTCTGCTATTGATCCTTGTCTTTCTTTCTATCTCTAACGTGGAACATATTTCTTTTTTTTCATTTATTTTAAAGTTTCATTGATATTTACTGTTTCTTACATTACCATACTTATCCAAGCATCCCTTGCCCTCCAACAGAGGCATTCCATATGACAAATAATATTTTTGAGAGGAAAAAATAAGATCAGCACAAGTGATTGATACATTGAAAAAATTCCAACATGTATAATGTCTTATGCCTGTGGATCTTCCACCTCCACATAGGGCTGGACTGAGTATATCTTCTCATTTCTGTTCATTTCAAGTCCAGCTTGATTTTTTTTCATAATTATAACTTTTTTATTGACAGAACCCATGCCTGGGTAATTTTTTACAACATTATGCCTTGTACTCACTTCTGTTCTAACTTTTCCCCTCCCACCCTCGACCCCCTCCCCTAGATGGCAAGCAGTCCTATACATGTTAAATATGTCGCAGTATATCCTAGATACAATCTATGTGTGCAGAACCAAACAGTTCTCTTGTTGCACAGGGAGAATTGGATTCAGAAGGTAAAAATAACCTGGGAAGAAAAACAAAAATGCAAACAGTTTACATTCATTTCCCAGTATTCTTTCTTTGGGTGTAGTCCAGCTTGATTTTTATGTTTTGTTATAGTTACTTTTTATATATTGGTGGGTCATTGTTCTTTCCATTTTCATTGTTGTAGTTACTCTGTATATCATTTTCATGGCACTGGTTCCTTCACTTTGCATTAGTCCATATAGATCTATCCATGCACACAACATTTCTTACACACCATAATATTCCATCATATTCATGTACCACAATTTGTTTAGTCAGTCTCCAATTCTTGGGCATCTATTTTGGTTCCAGTTCTTAGCTTTCACAAAAAAGTGCTTCCATAAATATTTCACAGTATGTAGGTTCTTTTCTTATCGATGGCTTTCTTGGGATGTAGGCCCAGCAATGGAGTAACTGGTTCAAAGGGTATGAACATATTAGTCACTTTATTTACATCATTACAAATTGCTTTCCAAAATGGCTGAACCATTTCACAACTCCACCAACACTATATTAATATGCTTATCATTCCACAATCCTCCAACACTGACTGACAATTTTTGTTTTTTTTTCCAATTTTCAGGGTGTTGGATGAAACCTCAGAATTGCTTTGATTTGCATTTCTCTTTTCATTAGGGATTTGGAGCATTTTTATGTGGCTGTGAATACTTTGCAGTTCTTTGAGGAACCGTACATATCCTTTGATCGTTTTTCTATTGGGGAATGGCCATTAGTTTTATGTGTATAGCTATAGACACAGAGTGTTTATATATCTTTGATCCCAAAACCTTATTCAAAATATGATAAAAGATTTCATCCCATTCAATCACTTCCCTTCTTATTCTAGACTCATTACTATTGTCTGTGCAGAAGCTTTTTAGTTTCAAGTAATCAAAGCTAACTATTCCATCTTTTATAATTGGTTCTGTCTCTTGTTTAGTTAAAAACATCTCTCCCACCCAAATCTTTCTTCAGTAACTCTTGTGCTGAGAAGTGAAGAAAAAAACAAAGGTTAAATAAGACAGTCCCTGCCCTCGAAGAACTCCCAGTCTATGGTGGATAGTTACTTCCTATTCCATGATTAATATTGCAGTTGATAAAGACAGGATGAAGAGCCAGCATGGGAAAGGCCAGTGTGAAAAATCAAGGAATCTTTCATTAGAGAGACAGCTCTGAAGTTCAGTTTAATATTTGACAATGTCTTTGACTTCTCTGGGGAAGGGGATAGGCATTTATATAGTGCCTATGCTGTACCAGGCTCTGTGCAAAGTGATTTACAAATAGTAATCTCATCTGAGTCTCATCACAACCTCAGGGAGGCTATTTTCCCCATTTTACAGTTGGGGACACTGAAGCAAACAGGGTTAAGTGATCTGCCCCAGGTCACACAACTAGGAAGTCAGTGCTTCCTGATTCTAGACCCTAGTGCTATGTCTACTGAACCACCAGCTGCCTCAAATACTGATATGGGTACTCAGCATTATGTAGCAGTAACAATACCTATATTTGATGTAAAGTTTGAACTAACTTTCTGGAGGTCCTCTGAAACCTCTGGAAGGCTCTTGGTCTGAGCAGGATAGACACCACAAGGATGGACAAGAATAGAGTCCAAAGTCTTTATTGTCTTGTCTGTATCTGTCATAGTCTGACCCAGTCTCAGTCCTCCAGCAGTCTGACATTCTTCCAGTCTCAACCAGTCTCCCCCGCCCCAGTCTGACTTTGTCCCAGCGTAAGTATCCTATTACAATTACACTATTACAGCATACTGAATATGTGTGAACTAGAGAACCATCATCTCACCAATTCCACTAAGTTAACACCTGTTTCATGTAGACTTCTCCAGGGTTCTGACTCTCTACAATTTGAAGTCAGTAGAGTTCAAACATTGGTTCTGCTGCTTAGTAGCTTCCCAACTACAGGTGATTGATTTAAGCTCTTTGACCCCCATTTCCTTTTCTATTAAATGATGTGATTAGACTAAGTGAACTCTAAGGTCTCTTCCAGTTCTGAATCCTGTGACTTTATGATGCTTGCCCCATATAGACTGCAGCCCTTCAAGTTCTTAGTAGATGGTTTCCAAGGTCTCCAAAAGGGGCTCAGCAAACATATTTGTCAGCTCTTTTATTGGCCAAGAAGTGGAAAACATAATGTAGATAATTCAGTGGAGAAGATCGTAACACTCAGTATTTGAAGTTCCTTGGAAGAGGGATTAGACTTATTCTCCCTGGCTATGAGGAGTGACTAAATGATGGATGAGCATTTAGGAAATTGAGTGCATGCCTGGCATTTGAAAGACACTGGGAAATAAAACAAAAGAAGCTTGTTTCTGCCTTCAAGAAGGCAACTCTATACAATTGAGGAGCTGTGAGCAGAGAAGGGTATTTGGGTTTGGGGACTACAGAGATTGTGAGCTGATCCACAAAGCAACTGATTGGTACAACCTTTCCAGAGCATTATTTGTCTTAAGTATATTTTTTTATTCCTAAAAATAAATGTGGAAAATAATGTCTGAGAAGAGGTATATTTGTACCATAAGGCCACATGGCAAGATGCCCCAGGTGAATACTGCTTGGGCGGTGAGATAGGGTATAAACTGGGTCCTGTAGATGTAGTGGGCTGTGGGGGAGGGACACTCATTTACTCACCAATCATAACAGCTCAGTCCCAAGGTGGAAGCTACAAAACTGAGCAGACTAGCTCTCCCAGAGCCTGGAGACATATTTTCTGGAAATAACATCCAGATGAGTTAGATGGGGAGAACTGGGGCAGGAGTAAGGCTGTTGCCAGCATGTCTTAGATGAATGTCTAGGTGGAATATGAAGCATCGTCTGCTCTGAGCCCAATTAGTAACAGTGGGTTTAAAAAGATGCAGACAGAAATCTAGGCTTGTAAGAAAATAACTTCCTAATAATTAGAATTCTCCAAAAGGAGAATAGGCTGCCTCTGAAGGCACTGGGCTCCCACTCATAAGAATGCCAATTCTTTTGCCAAAAACTTTCATTTATGGTCAAATGAAATCAGAATTTTAAAAGTGCTTAGCACAGTGTTTAGTATAATATAAATATTAAGCACTATAGAAACGCTTGCTACTTTCCTCTTCCTTCACCCTTCTGTTTGTTCTAGTCCAAAGATTTATTCTCCTTGGCAGAAAATAAGTTATAAAAAAGTAAAAAAAAAACGAAGAAAGGATCCTGATGAGCATCATAGAGTTTGTATGATGAACTGACTAACAAATGAATTTTGCCAAGAGGCTAGGTCCTCCCCAGAGCCAATCTGCTTTGTAAAAAGCCACCCTCCCATGATGCCTTTGGACAAAGCATTCATTGAGTTTAATTTCTTCTTGAAATAAACATCTTTGAAAATGATAGCTCAGCCTCCAGGTCCTTGACCACAATTTTTCTGCCTTTATGTTAAGTTAGACTATAGAGATTTACCTCAATGGCCCCAGACTTACTGTTCAAGACTCTAACTGGACTGCTGGGGAGGGCTGCTGTATCATTAACTGTGCAGGGCAGATTGGAGATTAAAAAGAAGTGAGAATGTTAGTGATAGGATCCAACTATCAATAGACTCATTCTTCTTGAAAAAGAGTCTAGGAGGTAACCTAGGAAACATTTACATAATCAGGAAGGGAGATAACCCACAGGAAAAATTCAGGTTAAAGGATTCTTGTAGTATTTACTTTCCTCTCATGTAAGGATGGATGGATGAGGGACAGTGTTCCTCAAAACTAGGAAGCCATGGCTGGATGACCACCTTCCCAAATTATTGTATGGGAATACAATACAATGTATTGGGAAGCTACAACATGTACTTAATTTTATAGCTTTATCAACATTTCAATTTTCTCTCCGAATCCCCATCCCATACTTTTTTGTTCTCTATTGGTCTGGATATTGATCCCACTTGTTTCCGTGCTAAAATTGATTTTTTCTCCCCCTGAGACCTTTGCCATTCATCAAACTGACTTTTTGTCTCATAGCACAATGTCATCCGAAGGAATTAGCCAATGGGAGATGGCTTCCCTGGTTGAAGGGGCTCCATGTGATGGTGTTTCAAATGTTCTGGATCTGCCAAAGACTTCATCTACAAAAGCAATCCAAAGTTGTTTGAGCAGCCTTTTGGTGTCAGGCCATGCTGGCTGCTGAAAATAGAACACTCAGTAGCTCTGACACTAAAATCAAAGCTTTCTTACACTTAACAAGTAACCATTTGAAACCCCCAACAGGCATCCACTGGTCACGTAGTACAGTGCAGAGAGAGAGCGATGTTGCCAGAGGCAGAAACCTGGCTTCACAACGGACCCTTTTCATTATCTATGTCACTTTAGGCAAGACACTTGAAAAATATCCTTGAGACTTACTTTCCTTGTATATAAAATGAGCTAGACCTCTAGTCTAGGTCAAAGACTTTGAGGTTCTCAACAGCTCTAGATCTATACTATATGCTGTAAGATCATGATCCTCTGGTGTTTCAAAATTTGGCATGTAGGTAATGATAAAACTGATCTAAATGGTCACAATTTCCAAGGATATTGCAATTTAGAGAAACAGAGACAGAGACAGAGAGGGACACAAGAGACAGAGAGAAAAAAGAGAGAGAGATAGAGAAACAGACAGAGTCATAGAGACAGAGAAGGACACAGAGACAGAGAAAAAGACAGGGGAGAGAGAGAGAGAGAGAGAGAGAGAGAGAGAGAGAGAGAAGGCATAAATACCTATATTAATGGCATGGGGAAATGTATGAGAAGTGACAGATAAGTACCTTGGAAAACAAAGTTTATGAGATTTGGGGAGACAGAAAGATCACTGGAATAGTCAGAAACGATTTCATGGAGTAGTGAAATTCAAACACATCTTAGAGGGGTGGGGAGGAGAGAGCGTTCAGAAAGGCTGGAAATAAAGGGTACCAAGACAAGAATGCATATATTATGTTTGAGATCAAGGAAAGGACCAATCTGGTGGGACAGAGAGAAGTTAAGAGCTAAGATCAAGTTGAAGAACCCCCTACATCTACACTAAGGACACTAAGGAGTTTGGGTATTTTTCTGTATGGTGTGGAGAGCTGTGGAAACAATGGGATGCATTAAGATGAAGCTGACAGGAAAAGGGGGAAAGAATTAAAGATGGGAAGGAATGGAAGTAGAGAGATTAGTCAAGAGACCATTACAACAGTCTAGGCATAAAATTCTGAATACCTGGAAAGGGGTATTACTAGAAATAGAAAGGAAGGAATCAAAGGATGTGAGCGATGTTATAAAGGAAAAGCTCATCTTATTTGGCTGACTAATTGAATCTGGAGCATGGGAAAGGGATGGCAAAGGTCAATCTGATACCAGGGTTTGGATACTAAGTGATTGGGAGGATGGTATTTCCCTTAATAGAATGCGGAGTCACAAGTGGAACTAAATCATGGATGAGATGAGTTTGAAACATGTTGAACTGAAATGTCTGCAGATATGGAGCTGAAAGATAATGGACCCTGAGATTTTTAGTTTTGAGACATGATTACTGTCTTGGGAGTAAACTAGATCTCTAAAGGAAGAGAATGGAAGGAACAAGAATTGATTAAGCACCTACTATGTGTCAGCCATTATACTGTAGCACTTTATAAATAGGATCTCATTTGATCTTCACAATAATCCTGTGCCATGTGTTGTATAATCTCTTTTTCTAGGTGAGGGGACTGAGGCAGACTGAGGTTAAGTGGCTTTCTTAGGGTCATATGACTACTAAGTGTCTGGGGCTGGAGTTGAATTCAGATCTTCCTGACTCCATACCAGTGCTCTATCCAGGGCTACCCACTTCCTCATATTCATGAACATTCAGGAATATTATAGGAGAGTTAAGACAAGACAGGAAAAGGGCAAATATTATTCTGATTATCAAAAAAAGAAAAGAAAGTGCAATCTTTATATTAGAGACTAATAAATTTGACTGATTTCTGGCAAAATTCTAAAATAAATTTTAAAGGATGCTTAGTGGCCATTTGAAAAAAGACCCAGGGAATCACAAGATGCAACTAGAACAACTTCATTAAAAGCAGGTCACCCCAGAATAGCGTCAGTCTTCTTTCACAGAGTTCCTTTCAGGAAAGAGCAAAAGAATGCCGTGGATAGAATATACCTAGATTTCAACAAAACAGCGGACAAATTTTTTCTTGCTAATCATGTGAACAAAATTAAAACTGTTGATTATACAACAGTGTGGATAGGCAGCTTTGAAATTGCTCATGTGGTTGGACTCAAGAACAGACATTAAACTGAGCAATCTGTTTCATATTCCCTGAGCTGACTCCCCCTCACCTCTGGCTTCTCTTTCAGGCCTGGAGCAGTTCTAACTCCTTCCAGGTACTTTTCCTGCTCTTCCCTTTCCTCTGCATTTACTAGTGCTCTCTCCCTCCACTAGGTCCTTATTTTTAATTTTTTTTACTTTTCTTTGGGCATCCTATCTCCCCGAAGTAGACTGAAAGCTCCCTGAAGTCAGATGCTTTCTCCCCAGGGCATCTGTATCTCCAGCACCGAGCTCACTGCCAGGCTCAGAATACATTTTGGCCAATTGACTGAGCATGCAATGAGGTCTTAGCTACTCGAGAGCCAGGGGACCCTGGACACATCCCTCACACTTGACTCTCATGCTTTGGCTGTTTGCTACCTAAAATACAGATAATAATACTGCTGAACTCAGAAAGTTGTAAACAAGAGTTTTAGAAATCTGAATAAAAGTGTGAGCCCGATTGAATTATCATGATCATTACCACTACTCATGTCACTTCTCTGCTCCCAAATGAGGTGAATCCAAAACTCACTGATTGACCCCTATATTCAGGACTCTTGTTTCTTTCTCATCATTTGCATCATGCTGCAGCTCCCTCACCCTACCTGTTACCTGGGTGAAGACCTTCCACCTCCATGACTTTCACATATTCAGTGGGATTGTATGACTTATCCCAGTTAATGCCATATCTGCAACCTGGAATTGCCATAAAGATACATGTATTTGAAAACCCTTTGATGACATCTTTGTTTACAGTAATTAAAATATAAATCCCTAGTGGTAAATGACCTCACCCAAGTTCACATTCTGCCACTGATTTGCTGGGTAAACTAGGACAACTCTTTTGCCTCAGATTTTTCAACTGTAATATCAGGAATTATTCAAGATGGCCTTTAAACACCCTTCTAGCGCTGACATTCTAGGATGCTGAGCGATGGATCTAGGAGCCGCTCCACTCTGCTACCCATCCACTCTCCTCAGTAACGGGATGAATATGGACTAGAAACTGGAGGCAGCATGAAAAGTTCTGCTTATGACTTTTATGGAAAAACCCTCCCCCACGTCCTCCAGATGGTGTGTATCTCACTGTAGATGTCTCTTTTAAGTCTACAAGTATATGTAGGCCATGCTTGGGACTGTCTTTCCAATTACATAATTGATACTCTAAAGTTTTGAGAATATTTTGTCCTCCAGGGCTTTGTGCTCTCATTGATGTGGGTCTTCCCTTCAGTGATATAGATCACAGTACATCCATTCTTGCCCAATGTGGAGACCATCAGTTCAAGGCTAAAGTTTCCTATTGAATCAGGGTCATCACCAGCCATCCTGGTCTTTTCCGGGTCTCAGTTTGTCTGAGGCAACACCCATTTAGTAGTTCAAGATTAGGTAAGAATTGAAGTGAACTGTGATCTAGTTTGTCTTTACAAAAGCATCAAACCTACAGGGGAAGACCCTCAGAGTTTCTGGCCAGGCCAGAAACAATAGTTATTTATATTCACTCTGAGCTATTGAAACCAGATGAGATGGAGGCTGCCTGAAGGATGGTGACAAAAATCGTGAGAGATGAATTCATCCAAATCATTCCAATGCAAGAAGCATTTCTTGAGCCCCCACCACATAAAAGACACTGTGCTAAGAACTAGAGATCCACATAAAAGAAAGAAAAGAGTGTGTGTGCCATAAGTAAGTATACAGAACACACACACACAAATACAAGATAATTTTATTTAGGGGGTCAAGAAAGGTTTAAAAGGGTTCTTGTGATGAATCTTAAAGGAAACAAGGGGATCTAAGAGGCTAAAGTAAGCAGGAGAGCAGGCAGGATCCAAAAAACTCAGCCCAACATGCCCATTTTCATGCTCTTCCCAGTCTCCCCCTGAACATTTCAATTTAATTTTCTGCATTTCCTCATACTAGACACATTAGAATGTCAGTTTTATTTTCAGAAGAAAAAGTTTTCCTCACTAGGTCAACATTATTAAATATTTTCCAATAACCTAATGAATTTCATCCAGTTACAGAAGTGTCTCTACCTACTTTTGCTTAATCTGTTTGCCCCACACAGTTGACAGATGGCAATGCATTTTCCATCTAAAAATAATTATCTGGATGGGGAAAACACCATGGCTATCTCTGTATTTTCCCTCTGTGCCAAGTCAAAGCTGTATCTACACGACTCAAAACCTGATTGATGACTACAATATCAATGGGGATACACATGTCCTCCCATTGCCAAGCTCACTAATGGGGTTGCCAAGCATGTGTGGGGCATATCCCAGAGCACAGTTTTGTGGCTAGCCACACATGATGTGGCCTTCAGAGTTATTGGAATACTCATCTGTCAAATGAGCCAGGTGGTCTGGATGGTCTCTAGGGCCTCTTTCAATTCTCATATCCCAGAATGCTTTAGTTCCAGAGGTTCCTTATCAAGGTGAAACCAAATTCTATGTTTAAAGCTCCTTATAACACAACGGATAATATTTACAATTTAGCTTTGCTATAAGTTTTCAAAGGAGCTGACATTCTTTATTTTCTTAAACTTTCTTAGTGTTATCTTAAACTTTAATGCATTTATCAATTAAAAGCAAAAGATGATTTTGCTAAAACTGAGAAGTCTCACACCCCCCTCCCAAAAACAAAAACAACAACAACAACAACAACAACAACAACAACAACAACAACAACAACAAAAACAGAGCTCCATATCATGGTCAGTAATTGATCCTGGCTCTGGCTGGGAAGACAGGTGAGGCTGATTGACTTCTGGAAGTACCATTTCCTCTATCCCTTGGATGAAGTTCCTTCTCCAGAGTCAGATTTCTGAGTCAGAAGCAGATTTCCCAAAAGGATGAAGCAATGCTCTCCCAAAGCCATTCTTTCTGCCAGGGGGTCCTGGGATAGCGATCTGGATTCAGAAATGCCTTTTTTTCAGATGCATTTCTCTGATTCAAAATTATTATGAAATGTATTTCATTTCTTTTTTTTAAAAGTTAGATATTTCATGGATAAGAATGCTCTTAGTACAGAATTTCAACAGGATTTTAGTAGGTCACAAAAAATCATATGTTGTAATTATCATACATCCCTAAGGCTAGCAAGACACTCAAGAGGAAAATATAGGCAGGCAATAACACTTGAAGTTATTTAAAGGTGACTCATGGAGATGGTCAAGGGAACTTTTGGGCACATGCTATTATTATAGTCTACTAATGTCTCATTCTCATTTTTATATTGCCATATGGCAGCCCCTTCCCCCCAAAAAAGAAAAAGCTGATGGGACCTTAAATTACATTGTAAAATAAATACATAATATCTGGAACTAAAGAAACATTAGATTCCTGTACTGCTCAGACCATTTGAGGCATTCTGGTCAGTACAAGAAGATCAAGAAGCCAGAAAAAAATCATGCAGATGATAATTCAGATAGCAAATGGTCTGGGAATGAAGGCAGAATGTAATCATGTGAAGGAATTGCAGAGAGTTCACCTGAGAAAAGAGGGAGGATAAGAGAGTTCAGAGTTGATGAAGAATAATAACTGTGAACAATCGTTTGAAGAGCAAGGAGCAAGTCTAAGCTTGATCATGAAAACCTTCCAAACATTGAGAATTGTCTCCAACTGGAATGGATGGGAAATGCGTTCCCCTTTACTAGCATCTTCCCATAAAGTCTGACAGTTTCAGAGACATTGTATATGAAGCTCTCCACCAACTATAAAAAAGGCCCACAAGAAGCTCCTTAGGTCCCTTTTGGCTCTGAAGATTCTGGAGTTTCCTGATTTTTATTCTCCCAGGCCTCAGTTTACTCTACAGGGATGGCAAGCTAATGGCTGCTATAAATTTGAAGTGTTCAGTGAGATCGTTTTAGTATTTGACCCAAGTTGAGTGGTGGACGGGTAACTCAGCTATCCTAGATAATCTCCCCAGAATTCTTTCTAGCAACTTTTCAAGGTGATTTATTTTAATAATGGGTGTGTGCTCATAAGATATTACTTCTGACAATGAATTTTTAAGCTAAAATATGATTAGTTGCTATTTTATACTCAGTTGAGAAATGGTTAGGAAGTATGTTATTGACTATATGTTTGCTTCTTAATTTAAAAATATATTAGTAGTCAAAAATTGAGGGTTTCTATGATGAGCTGACAAGACCAAAATCTAATAATTCTTCTGTACGATATCATTCCCTAGGTGGGTTGAAAACTGTCCTAAATCAGTGAGAAAAACATATCAATAAGTCAGTCAATAAACACTTATAAAAAACCTAGTGTGAGGCAGGAATTGTTCGAAGAGATGGGAATACAAAGCTAATGGAGGAGACAGCAACAGCAAACTATAGTGAATCTTCAACTTTTATGGGGATAATGTTCCTAGGGCACGATGAGAAAGTCAAAAATATCAGTGTTGACAAACTGAGCCTATATGAAGTAGGGGGCCAGGTTCCCAGGACCACCACAGACTCTGATGCTGAAAATACACTTTTCTGCATGCAATTTTTATAAACATCAACGTGGTAACATTAACAAAACATTAACTCGCCTACAAACAGCCACTTTTCCATTTCTTCCAGTTCCCTCTTTGAACATTCGCGAGGTTACTTTAGCACTTTCCAGAGCAGATTCATGAACACTTTTACAAATACTTTCCTCCTTTTTGCAGATATAATGAATCATCGATTCATTAACACCAGACTCATGGCTAACAGTGCCTGCTGACATTTCCATTCTAAGTTTATCTGACACCTTTATTTTCTCCCTAAACCACAGCACTGACTTCACAGGCTCGAGTTTAGAGCCCAGAGGACTTGCTCTATGCTTTGGGGACATGACAGCAACTGGAAACTTGTGTTTTTAAAGGCAAAGAAATGGGAGCTCTTTACAATGGGAGGATAAACAAGACCAGGAAAGCACCTAGTAGGATGCAAGCTGCTCCAAGAACACATGCATAGCGCCTCTCATTTGTTTTTCTCCATTGTACATAGAGGCAAAGTACAAAACTAAAAACGCACAATGTTGGAGATTGACTCTATGTCCAACCAAGTTATAAACCAGGTGAATATGGAATCAATCAAAACAGGGAAGATATTAGAATTAAGAGGAATTATGAAAGGCTTCCTGTAGGATGTGGAATTTTAGCTGGGAGATGAGGGAAGACAAGAAAGCCAGGAAGCAGATAAGAGGAGGGAGAGCCTTCTATGCATGAAGGATGGTCAGTGAAAATCCCTGGAGCTGGAGCAAGAACAGCAAAGAAGGCAGGGGCACTGGATTGAAGAATCCTAGGATGGAAAGAGAGGTGAAGGAATGTATCATGATTCATTAACAAAAATCAACTGGAATCAATCCACCACCATGATCATCATCTATTCCTGTTAAGTGTCTACTCAGCCTGAACAAGGAACATAACTAAGATGCAAGTTGACTTCCTGGCTACTCACTCAAAAATATCCAGAAACAAATCCCAGTTGCTAAAAAGATATTTGAAGCAAATCTTATTGTTAGAGAAGAGAATCCAGGGATTAAAGAAGGCATTTTCATCTTTGTTCATAAAGCTTTTGCTCATGAATTTCTGGTGGGTCACCTGGCATGAGTCCATAGTACTTGCAAAGGTGGATGGATGACTGTATAGTATTTGAATAGGTAGATGATGGATAATTCCATAGTATTTGGATAGGCAGATGGATGAATGGCAAAGCAGTGGATAGATATGCTTTTATACTGCAACTAGTGTTTAGATCATTTCTTGGATCGCATTGTCCTTCCAAGCTAGGGAGCGCATTTCTGCACAAAAACAAAAATCCATAAATCATCTTTGCTAAGGTAACAGGATTTTCCAGTTCCCCTAAATCAAAAGTGACTTGAATTAAAGTCACACTCGAGCCTACTGAATTTTCTACCCATGGAACCCATAATAGAAAGTGTGACTTTTTTTCTTTTTTTTACAAAATGAATAGGGGGGAAATAAAACCACTTCTTTTTTCATTTCATGATATATCTCTAATCTACAAAACATTATAGTTCAAGAAACCTCTTCATATCTATCTCCCGGGGGAAAAGTGTGTTTTATCCAGCCTTATTCAAAGACAATTACTGCAAGCCACTATCATCGAATTAAGACATAATTAAACAGAACTAATATTTAGACAATTGGTTAGGAGGGAAGCCATGCATCGGGGAAGGCAGCAGGAGGATTTCTCCACAGCTCAGAGTTAAAGTTTGCTTTGTTGCTATCCTGCTAGTTACCAACGCCATGTGTGCCCTCTCCTAGAGGGATAATATTCTATTCTTTTGTGGGGCCCAACTTCTATCAAAAATAAAGACTGACTCAGGGGAAGCTGGGAATGCTGGAAATCCTTCAGGATGTTCTATCTTCCCACTGAGTCATGGGATAGATTCCAATTAGCTGCTCACTAGTTCTGGCCATTTTCCCTCACCAAGGTAGCAGTACACTCACAGCCCTGAGCTGCTCTCCCAGCCACAAGTATTACCCATTTACAGGGAAAGAAATGTATAGCATGTATCTTCTGGGTTTTGTGTGAAGAAAGCTTAAAAGATAACTTGATTCCATTGAATGTTTATGAAGTATCTACTCTGAGCCAGGTACTGCGTGGAAAGAGAGAGAAGGGCTTATAGAGGAGGTAACTCTGGAAGGGAGCTTTGAAGGGGTCTTATCACTGCAAGAACTAGAGATGAAAAGGCAATACATTCCAGACATCAATCTCCCCCAGCCCTCCATTCAAAGGCATTGGGTAAGATGTATTACGAGGAATCACTAGCAGACCAACAGTATAGAAAAAGCACAGAGGCAGGTAAGAGGAAATTAGAAAAATAGAAAGGGGTCAGATGGGAGGGGCCAGAAATATGAATCTGAGAAGAGTTTCTATTTTATATCAATAGTAATAAAGATTTTACAGTTGCAGAGTGTGTGATCAGATCCGTATTTTAGAAAGATCAATTGGACACTAAATATTCTGTTAAATGCCCAAAAAAACAGATAATCATTCCTAACAAATATCAAAATGGCAAGTGAGAAATATATGGTTGGTCATTATTAGCTGTTCATTGATTAACAGCTATTAATCGAAGAAATAACAAGACAAAGAAGAACCAGGAATAGCATATGTCCTGAACACAGCCTTCTATGCTGATGACCCCCGTTAGCCCCATGTCTGCTATCAGGCCACTTAGGACAGACACTTTCACCTCTTTGTCTCATCATGTTTTACCTCATTAGAGGATGTTTTAGAATTAGGCAATATTTACAAGGCCCTCTCCCCGAATCTGTGTCAGAGGCAGGGACTGGATCCAGCCTGCACCGATTCTGATCATCATGGATAACGTAATGCAATATATAACTCAGAGACTTATTGCCTGTCTCATAATGCAATAGCCGCCCCATAGGAATCCAATTAGAAGGTGCCATTTCCTCATTAGTGTGCATCCTTAGTTCACTGGCAGGCTTCTTTGCTAGAGGCCTTCCTCTAATCCTGATTCCTATTCTCTTCTCTAAATGTGAACTCTCCTCCCCAAACAAGTCAATGTCTTTTTAGTGTCTAAAACCACTGGTACCTGTCTCTCTCTGCCTCAGATAGCGAAAGGATGCACTTGAGATTCCTGGTCTGTCCGGCCCTAATAAGGCTCATATTCCCCATTCAAGTGTGGGAACTGCTTGGCTTCTTCTCCCTTGAGTCTGGCTCTCAGAGCTTTCATGTAAAAATCAAGTTTCTCGTTACCACATAATCTTCCTTTTGGAAATGGGAATTATCTCTGGAGCACTTGGGAGTGCAGAAACTTTCTTGATTTTGAGCGTAAAGAGGGGAAAGAGGGTGAGTGAGAGACTAGGGAAGAAGAGAGAGGCAGAAGGAGGAGGGAAGGAAAGAAGGAGGGAGACAGAGACAGACAGAGAAACACAGAGTGGGGAAGACAGAGAGGGAGGAAAGGAGGGAGGGAAAGAGGGAAGAAAGGAGAGAGGGAGAAGAAAGGGAGGGTGAGAGACAGAGAGACAGAGAGAAAAGAGAGAAAATTACCATCAGCAGCCTATCCACCTTTTTAAAGAGGCTTATCTTTTTCCGAATGAAGAATGCGATCCTTCTTCCTCATAGAGGAATTGCATGGTAAAGTGGAGAAACATAGATTTAGGTTCAGGGGAGACTCAGCTACAAATGCTAGCTGTGTAAAGCTAGTCAGGGAATTTCTCTGAATCAAAGTTCCCTCATATGTGAAATGGGTGCATTGATATCTATTGAGCCTGCTTCACATTCTGATCCCAGATCACCAACTGCCAATTAAATTTTGTCAAACTAGCTCTCCAGAGTTATTTTAAATTTGACACATCTAATTTTCTTTCTCTCCAAACCGTCCTCTGTTCTAAATCTTCTAGGTCTGTTGCAGACCCCATTCTCCTTCCATTGCCTCAGTTCAGAAGTTTGCCATTATCCTGACCCCTTTATTCTTCTTTCCCACATATCCTATCATGTGCCAACTCTTTATTTTGGAACTTTACCATGTCTTACATCTGACCTCTTCTCTCCACTCACTTAGCTACTACCCTTAGTTCATACTCTCAGTACCTTTTGCCCACATGGTAGCAATGAGCTCCTAACTGATCTCCCAGTTCTTCTCCAACTTGGGTACATCCTGTCTCTGCTGCCAAATTCATCTTTTTAAAGTTCAGATATGACCATGTGGCTCTCTACTAAATCAACACTATGATTTCCTGTTGTCTATAGGATAATTTGAAACTCTTCCATTTAGTTTTTAACACCCCACACAACTTGGTCCCAACCTATCAGTCCAGTCCCATTGGACCTTGCTCTCCCCTCCACACTCTTCAATCGAACTTAAATGATTTTCTTTCTCTCTGTTTCTCCATTGAAACACTCCATTACTCCATTCCCCAGCACTCTCTTCTTGCCTCTACTTCATGGTCTCTTTCTCTCTTTAAAGCACAGATCACCCACCATATTCTGAACAGAGCTTTCTTCATCTACCTGGTAGTGCCCTTCTTTCTAAACTTACCATATTTTAACTATTTTGTATAAATTGTACTGGTTAAAATTTATGTTTGTACTTTCTCTACTTTTACATATGCTTGTCTTCTCCATTCAAATTAAATTTATTGTGGGTAGAGAATTTTTTTTGTACTTCTATCCCCCATGCCTAGAATGGAGCTGGCACATAGTATGTGCTTTCCAGTTATTGCTCAATGACCAATTCTCCTTCTGATAACCAGTCAGCTGCCAAATCTTGCCCTTTTTATGTCTATGACATCTCCTGCATCTTCTCTCTTTTGCCACTCAGAAACCACCACCACAGTGGTGAAAGATTCTTATTAATCCCTACCTGGACCACAGGTATAGCCTCCTTATTGGGCACCTTCCCTAAATTCTCTCCCATTCTCCATCCAGCCCTCATGTAGCTTCCAAAGGGTTTTCCTAAAGCACAGAATTGACCATGTCCCTTTTCTCTTCAGTAAATTCGAGCTTTCCCCTATTTCCTCTCAGATCAAATGCAAACCTCTCTCAAAAGCTCTTCCCAAGATGGCCCCAATCTGGTTTCCAAATTATTATGCGCTGCTCCCCTCCAGGGACCCAAGGGGTTCGACAAATTGGACTTCTCTTCTTCTGTTCCTCTCACAGAGTTTCTCAGGGTCTCTTCTCTCCTCCCTCCTAGACTCACCTCAATGGCTCCCCTCTCCAAGGAGGCTCCTGATCCTCCCTTTTCATATCCCCCATGTGTGTTCTTGTCATCTCTCCTAACAGAATGTGAGTTTCTTGAGACCAGGAGGAGTTTGGTCCCTCATTTAATCCCGAGTGCCTAGCACAGTGCCTGGCATCTAACTGGTTCTTAATTAATCCTTCTTCACTGCCTGTCTGAATTTCAAGTCCATATCTAGGTCTGATCTTTAGCATTTGAAACCCAGTCCTTTTAAAACACCTTCTGTGTTTGTACAGAATACATCCTGTTCTAGCTGAAAGTGTTTTCCTGAGGTTGTCCTATTTACATCCTTCTTACTGGTGATTCTGTCCTTTGAATGTCCCCAGAGTTTCTGGCTAAACTTCTGACTGTGAAAACCCTCTCTATGCATCCCTGCTCACACCTTTCTTCCCCAGCCTACTCTGGCTCTGTTGGCTTACCCTGATCTCCCCATATAGCTTGTGATAATTCCTCCCCCCAAGGCTGCAGGATTAAAAGTCTCAGTGCAATTGCCATAGACTTCAGGGGCCTTGCATTTCCTCTTCTTGCTTAATCAAATAGTCAACTTCTTCAGCTTTATATGTAGCTACAAACTATGTCCATTTTCAGGTTCTCCTAATTCAGTAGCGGATTAGATTGTCTTTTAAGCTGTCTCTCCAGAGCTGAGAGTCCCTACACATCATTTTATAAGATACAGGATCTGGGCGGAGGGTCTTCGATAGGTTTGTACTTCATTGGTATGGATGCTATATACCAAGTGCTATAAACTCCTGTGCAAAGGGCCTGTTGTCAATTTAGTTGTATTGGAAAATGTCGCGGGTGAGTGTGACGGGACCCGATCGTCGTTCTCCAAATCCTAGTTTTAGCAAATGCATCCACCCCGACGAGAATCTCATGTTTTAGTGTTAACTAGAATCTTACGGTGAATTTGCATTCGATCTTTTGTTAAATATACATAAGAACGTGCTTGGCAGGACCACTCTGTTCTGGGAGGAGGTTCGTGCCCTATTCATCTTCTGATCCAAGTTGTGAAATGATGACTGAAGTGGAGTGTCACAAGCAGAACACCAGGGAAGGCAGGGGCTGAAATAGTCACTCAAAGGAGGCCCCCTCTACACCGACAAGATTTGTAAGTGGCTCTTGTTATCTCCGTACAAATGTATGGTTTCTGGCAGTTTATCATGTTATGAGCCTCAAAAAAAGAAATGCATCAAAGGTCAAGATGCTCAGAAAATCATTATGGAAATGTCAGAAGCAATTAGGCTGCTCAGAAGAATAAACCCCTAAAGAAATAAAGTAGAGGCTATAAAAATTTAGCTTCTCAACCAGGTTCCAGTTCATTTCCCAAAGTAGACTATTGATGATTTCCAGATACGCTTAGTAGAATCAATACATTCTGGGAAAGGTTTATACTGTAGGGGGAACACATTTCAATTCTGTGAGCACGTCTTAATTACCTACTGTGTGCAGGGGAAAAGAAAAATTGGTAGTCAGATGCGCCCTTGTGCAAAGGTTTATGTGACATATACTTATTTTTCCTACAATGAGCATTACTCATTCACCAGCTATACTCAAGTCACAGAGATATAAAGGTGAAGATGGTGGACATAATCCCTCCTTTCATGGAACTTTCCAAGCTATCAATGATAGAGACACAGTGTGTACACAGATATCTATAAAACTGTACAAGGTATAGAGGAGCAAGGTCAAAAGGAAGACATAGGTAAGTGCCCTAGAGGAACAGAAGAAAGAGCACTTTCAGCAGTGGTGAAATCTAGGAAGCCTTCATGGCTTCATGGAGAAGGTGGCAGGTGAGATGAGCTTCGAAGGAAAAGAAAGGCTTTAACAGAGATATATGAAGAAAGAGTGTTCCAGGTACAGAAAAAACCTACAAAAAGACACAAAAATGGAAAATGTAAGGTTCCCGGCCAGTCTAGTTAACAGATAGGTGAAAGGGAATAATAGGAAGGAGGACTGGAGAGATGGCTTGTATTCAGAGGATGGAGGGCCTTTAATGCCAGGTGATGGAGAATGGATTTTACTTTCACAAGGAATCGTGACTGAATGTTCTTGAGAAGCTGAGGGACCCAATCAGGTGGTGCTTTGGGAAGAATATTTTGACAACTGTGTAAGAAATCAAAGTGGTTCAAGCAATTAATGTGCCATTACAAGCTTCAAAGTGAGGGGCAACGAGGGTCATAGGAGATATGAGAGCGGTGAAAGGGCTCAGCCACAGACCAAGGGGAGAATGTCAAGAGGGAAATGTCATCACTGAGATTTGGGGTCTGGGGATGGGTAGGAGGCTCCATTCACCAAAAAAATAAAGTAATTGGGGAAAGGGGTGGCTGTGGAGGGAGGGATGATGAGGTCAATTGTGATAGACTGAATTTGCAGAAGAGGTGGAGGTTGTGGCTGGGTACACTGGTCTAGGTGGCAGTCATATGGAGATGACCATTGGCCATTTTGAAAATAGAAGTGTAGGGGCAGCCAGAGGGCAAAGTGGGTAGAGTACCAGCCCTGAAGTCAGGAGGATCTGAGTCAAATCTGGCCTCAGACACTTAAGACCTGGTTGTGTGACCCGAGCAAGTCATTTAACCCCAATTGCCTCAGCAAAGAGAGAGAGAGAGAGAGAGAGAGAGAGAGAGAGAGAGAGAGAGAGAGGTGGATAGATGATAAATGATGAAAACACAAGTGCTATAATCAGAGAACACCAAAAGAACCAAATGAAATCACCAAGAAGCAGTCCCAACACCTGGTACTCTGTCCCAGGGGAGTGAGATAAACATCAAGGCAGGACTTTCTCCACAGACAACTGCACTATTCAAGCAGCTCGAGTCCTATTGTGACAAACTAGGTTAGGGTTTAGGCCCAAACTCGTTTGGGTGACTATCTTTTCTGAGGCAGAAACAACCCTTTCCAGCAGTCAGCATCAAGATCTCTCAAACTCACCAGGTTGTCTCCAAGGTGAGCAAAGAAATAGGAAGCAAAAGAAGTAAACAGAGGCCCATGTTAATGTAGCTCAGTGAGTGCTCTTGCTGTAAATGACCACAAGCTAGCTGCCATTTAGCTTGGCCAGGGTAAGGGAAGGGCAGCCACTCTCTGTCCTCCTTCCTTCACTGAAAGACTCAAAGAACCTTGCACACTCTGCAGCAAAGAAGAGACAGAGAGAGTTAGTTTGGGAGCTCCCTTTTAAAGGGCCACAAGGTCACGGTTCTTCCTGATTAATGATCAATGGGGGATTACTTCATCAGCCCAGATGCCACGCTGGGGGCTTTGTCACCTTCCAATGACTCGACCATTGAACTGGTACATGTGACCAGCCAGAATCTGATAAGAAAGTGTTGTGAATGACCTGTGAAATCCCCGGTTACAGCCTTATTTTTAACTGGCTAAGTTTTAAATGATGGATAGTGGTGAGGGCTGGAGTGTTGGGTGGTTGGGTTTTCTCCCCAGCTTCTTAAACTGTGGGTTACTACCCCATATGGGGGGTCTCATAACTGAATGGGAGACTGAAATTATGATTTATTATCAGTGAATGTTGGATTTTTATACCTATTTTATATATCTGTATCCTAGGGTCATGTAAAAAATGTCTGAGGGGAAAAGGGGTCAAGAGTAGTGAAAGTTTAAGAAGCCCTGATCTAACCCTGAAGGCTGTCCCATCCTGGCCTGGGCTGCCTTAGGAAGTAGTAGCCCCTCCTCTCTGGAGTTCTTCAAGCAGAGGCTGGATAACCACCTATTGGAGGTGCTACAAAGGAGCGTCTTACTCAGGACTGTACTTCCTGACAGCTGAGGTCACTTCCAATGCTGCGATTCTCTGATTCTCTAGTCCAGGAGAAAGCAAATTATATTTTCCTTTGGGTCTCTCACAACATCAAGTCTCTGTGGTTCCTTGGACAAAGGAGTATCCTAGGGATATTCCATAGGTAATCACTAAATGAAAGCCTCCAGGGGTCATGGAGTGGGACAGCAGGACCCAAGTTGTGGTTTCTGCCTTCAGAACTTCCAGATAGGAAAAAGGCTTTCCCTCCCCTTAGCCCCCAGACACTTATTTATGGGGAAATCTGGAATATGATATTAGAGAACTGTTTGCATAACTCCCTGCTCAGTCAGCTGGCACCCCACCCTAAGGGTGTAGTTAACTTCACTAAAGCAGAGAAATTCAAAGTTATGGTTGGAGCCAACCGTAATTTTTCAACACTTATTTGCAGCATCTTGTGCCTTTAAGTACTTTATTAAAATATGCCCCACAGCACCTCAGGATTTAGAGGTCACGTATTTTAGCACATTTCAGCCTGAAATTGGAAAGTCTGACAGGTCTGGATAGCTCAGGGGGACTGGTAATGCTGCTTTATACCTCAAGGTCACCTGATTCAATCTTGCTCAGGTCACAGAGGAAGGGGAACAGAGATATCACTGAAGGGAAGACAAAGGAAGGAAGGAAAGGGATGTGGGAAAGACAGGATAATAAGGACTCGAAGAAAGGGAGGAAGTGGTATCTAAAGAGGTAGCAAAATAACAAAGAGGAGAATACTCTGAAAGTAATTTGATGATCGAGCAAAATGAGGCTGGCCAATCTGAGCCGTAATATACAATAGAGAAAAGAGCTGAGGAGGGAAGGAAATAATAAAGCTAAGGGTGACAAAAATCACAAATCGAGCTCTTTATTAAGAGCTCTCACGTTAAATAGATTTTTTGTGGCGATATCATGGACTTTTGGCTATATATGGGACATCAGTGAACAAATTCATCCCCACAAATATGAAATGTATTTTTATAATTCTCAGGTGTTGTATAAACTTATGATTTTAGGTTCTAAAACTGCAGATTTGCCATCATGCATAAATGGCTTCTGTGTTTATGTGTAGATTATAGAAGCCGTCCCTAAGTACAATTGTGGCCATGTGTACCAACCCAAATCCAATTTAGCTCCAATTTTCAAGGTATAGATTTGCCCCCTCGAGGGATCCATTGAATTAATACTAACTGTATCTAGGAAAGGCACTTTGTCCACAATCACAAGGCATCTTGATGTTTTCGGGCTATTTCTTGGAATATTGGAGAAACCGAAATGTTAAATATATGCTTGTATACACCTATATACATATATATGTATAATTATGTGTAAACATATTCATTCTGAGATAGGTAGAACAAAATGTTGTTTCAGCACTAATCTCCAAATCAAAGAGAATAATCCCTTTTCGTGGCTGATTTTATGAGTCTAGGGACTTTAGCCAGTCTATGTTTTATTTTTCCCTTTTAGTAAATGATTTCTAATGTTCTTTTTCCCATTTCCCCTCGCTGCTAGATGGATAAGTGCTCATTTATTGCATGCCTTGAGATTACAACTGACTCTCAATAAATAACTGTTTCTTGAATTAAAAAAAACATGATATCCATTTAAATCTCTAAC